>NC_143552.1:2244464-2546428 GCF_054136105.1 Typopeltis vanoorti | reverse complement strand
ACTGCATATGGGAGGAAAGTAGGATATAAGCCGGAGATTTCTGCTCTGAAGAAGAAATGGCCTCTTCACTCCAAGAATAATCAGAACGACACACAGAGGAAACATTTTGAGAATTTCCTGGAAAAAATAATTTTTTAGTGCTGTTTGTTGTCATTAAATATCAAATGAATAGTACTTGACTTTAAATGAGAAATATTAAAGTGATTGATTTAACTCTTTATTCGTGTCCGCTCTTGGTAACTTTGTAGACAAGTGTTCTTGTCCCAAAGTGTTTCTGATGAGATTTTTTCACGGTAGTTCACCATAACTTTCCCCACCCCCCCCCTTTCCCCATTTTATCAGGGATTGAGACCGGCATATAGCTGACGAATCAGGCCTATGGTTGGGTCGTAAGTATTCATGGTTTTAAATCGTGTGTTCACGGGGAAAGTTTGCGTGTTCTGAGGGACGAAAAACTTTCTGCGTCCGCATGAGACTTTATACCGACTGAACTGCAGAGGCTCTGAATATTGGAGTATATTAAGATAATGTTATAATATTAAGATAAGAATGTTAATATTAAGATAAGAATGGTGTCGAGGCTAGCTGGTGAAAGGACGTACTGTCGGAGAGCTCCTGAAAGATTTGTGATTTTTGTTGATTTATTAATATTTTGTTAGATTTAATTGTGTAATTTTAGTATATTATGGTAGTTTTATTAGTGTAGTTAGTGTACTACAGTGTTTTATAACATAATCTATGTCGAAAAGTCGCCGCTAGAGGGATTCGTAGTGTGTAGTGTTCGTGAAAGCTCCTGATAAGATAAGCGTTATTTTCAGTTATCGTTGATAAATTTACTTTAATATTGCGTAGTTGTGTTTGCGTTGGTTTATTAGTGCGTCTGTTTGTGTGTTTTTGGTGTTTATAATTTATAATTGGATAAAATACTAGTATGGCTCCAGTACGAAGGAAAATGGCGGCCAGTAATGATGGTTCGCCATCCTCTTTCAAGAACGGTAATGTAAAGGAGATGATTCAGTGTACTATCTGCGAAATGTACGCTTTGCGGAGTGCGGTCAGAGTGTTGTTAGGTGATAATGTGTGTAGAAAATGTAGGGAGAATGAGGAGTTGAAGTGTATTTCGGATCGTGAGTGTGATATTTTTGTCAAACTTCAGAATGAAGAAAATAGGGATATGACAAGAAACGGCGAGGTTGTACCAGAGAATTGTGAGAGTGTGAATGTAGAAAGTGTGAATGATAGTATTAATGGTTTTACAGAGAATAAAAAAGATGAGTCAGATTCAATGAGTGAGATCGCGTTGTTGAATGGTGCGATACAAAGGGCAAACCAGCAGCTAGAGCGTATGAGCAAAAGTCGACTGAATGAACCAGCCAATAATAAAAAGTATGACAGGAAAAATAGACGTATGAGTGTGAACATGAACAAAATGAAGGATAGAGTGTTGTATGGAGACTCGTTAGTACGAGGTGTGTTAGTACAGGATTTGACAAAATCGTATCAACCAGGTGCGACCATAAAGGATGTAACCGAGTCTATTAGAGAGCAAAAGGAAAGGGTGAAAGAAATGATTGCTGTGGCAGGTACGAATGATTTGAAAGGAGATAAAATGGAAATGATAGAAGACCTAAATGAATTGTTTGAGGTAGCAAAAGAAAAAAGTGAGCGAGTTAGAATGATTAGTCTTTTGCCACAGTATGACAGTGAAATGTTTTAAAAGGAGTGCCATAATTGCGAATGACTTTATGCGTGGGTTATGTATGACGAGTGGTGTGGAATTTGTGGATGTGTGGAGTGAGTTCGATGGGCGAAAGGATCTATATAAAATGGATGGCTTGCATTTGAATGGTTATGGTGTAAGGAGACTTGAGAAAGTGTTGCTGAATGTAGTGGATGTACAAATTCAGGGAAACTAGATTTATTAAGGGGGGGTAGATATACAGTCCTTAGGAGGCAGGTGAATGTATGAATGAATATAATATGCCCGAGCGAATAAGGACAACAAATCAGAGTGGGATAGTTAATATAAGGCATCAAGGTAGGATTGGGGCTAATGGGGGTCTTAAATTCATGTACACTAATGCTAGGAGTATTAGGAACAAGAAGGAAGAGTTTTTGGCCATGGTTGGCACTTCCAGACCACAGGTTATTGGTATTAGTGAATCATGGCTGACTGTAGATGATATAGCTAGTGGGATTGAATGTGATGGGTATAGTGTGTTCAGGAATGACCGGGAGAATAAAATGGGATAGGAGTATTGTTGATGATAGCTGATGAGCTACAGCCAAGGAGAATAGAAGTTGAATTGCAGGATAGAGAAAAGAGCACATTTGAGGCCATTTGGTATGAGATTGTGGCTAGCAGAACTAAATATACAATTGGGTGCTGCTATAGACCATTGATGGAAAAGATGGTGGTGACAGTATGCACAAGCAAATAGAAGAAATGAGTGGAAGGATGGTAATTATTATGGGAGATTTCAACTATGGTCGCATCGATTGGAGTGAGGAGAGGACACACGGGAGGAAGGAATTGGATTTTATGCGGTTATTAAGGGATAATTATCTGCGACAGCATGTAATGGAAAATACTAGGGGTCAGAGAGTGCTTGACGTAGTAATTACATCTCAGGATTTGGCTGTAACAAATATGACCACATTGCCACCAATTGGTGAGAGTGATCATAGGGTCTTGACTTGGGAGGTGGCTAAAGGTGTGGAATTTTCAATTAAGACAGGGTACATGTGGAATTATCGGGCTGGAAAGTATGACAAGCTTAGGAGTTTGATTGGTTCAGTGCCACGGCATGTACAACTGCAAGGACTAGAAGTTGATACTGCATGGGAGGCAGTTAAGAAGTGTTTGCATGAAGCAATGGCTGACTGTATACTTAGAGTCCGAATAATAAATCAAGTAGGGGTTAAATGGATGAATAACACCATTAAGCTTGAGCTGCAAAAAAAGAAACAACTATGGAGGGAATTTAAGGAGAAAGGTGACCGGCAGGCACATGAACGTTATAAAGCGCAGGCCAGAAGTGTAACGAGTGTGGTAAGAAAGGCAAAAAAGGATTACGAAAGAACATTGGCCATGCAGGTTAAAGAGAATCCTAAACAGTTTAGATATGTAGAAAGTAAAAGGAAAAATGTACATGGCAGAATGATTTTAAAGAATGCCGATGGTAGGGAGGTAACTGAATCAGTTGATATAGTTGAGTTACTGAGTGAGCACTTTGCAAGAATATAACATCCAGGTGGTGACATTGCAGAAACAAATAAACCAGTAGATTATACGGGAATTGTGGTGAATTAAGTGGAGGTGAGTAGTCTATTGCATAACCTCAATGTCAATACATCCGTGGGATTGGATGGTATACCAGCTCGTGTCGTACGAGAAGCAGCTAAAGAATTGTCTGTGCCCTTGACCATTTTGTTTAATTTGAGTCTCGGGTCTGGGTTAGTCCCGAGGGGGTGGAAAGTGGCGAAAATAGTTCCACTGCATAAAGGTGGTTCCAAGACTGCTGTTGTAAATTACCGACCGATTAGCATATCAGGAATCATTGTCAAGGTCTTAGAGAAATTAGTCAAGAAAAGAATACAGGATTTGATAGATGAAAATGGGATATTGTATGGGGGACAAAATTTTTTTCTGAAGGGTAGATCATGCCTCAGTAACTTTCTCACGTTCTATAGCGCAGTGACGGGTGAACTGGATAGGGGTAATGGGTTTACAGTGACACTACTGGACCTTGCCAAGGCCTTTGACAGGATACCACATGGAACCCTAATCAGTAAACTGGAGCAGATGGGGATAGATATAGGGTTGGTAAGATGGATAGGATGGTGGTTGAAGGAGAGATACCAGAAAGTGGTTTATGCAGGAGTGGAATCTAAAAAACGGCTTGTGATTAGTGGTGTGCCGCAGGGCTCAGTTCTTGAACCACTGCTTTTCAATATGTTCATCACTGATATAGGAAAGGATTTGAGAGGAAGTGTTCACTTGTTTGCTGATGATGCAAAGTTGGGTAGAGCAATTGTGAGTGCACAGGATGTCAAAATGTTACAGGATGATTTGGATAGTGTGGAGGACTGGGCTAGGAAAAATGGATGTCAATTTAATGTGGCAAAGTGTAAGGTTATGCACTTTGGGGTGAAAAGAATAGCAGCAGTATATCGCATTGGTGGAACCGTACTCCAAGATATTGATGAGGGCACATTGCAAAAGTGACTAAATCAGCTCATTAAATCACTTGGCTTCTGAAAAATACTTTAACATACAGAGACAAACAAGTTGTTGTTCCTCTGTATCGAGCCTTAATAAGACTCCATCTGAACTACTGTGCCCGGTTATGGGCACCAGGGTTTCTTTCTTCGTGATGGGGAGGAAGTGGAGAGGATCCAGAGACGAGTGACCAAGATGATAGAAGGTCTATGGAATGAACCTTATGAGAATAGGTTGAAGATTTGTGGGTCGCAGAGATTGGACGATAGGCCAAGGAGGGGTGATATGATTGAGACATTCAAATTACTGAAGGGTTTCTACAAGATTGATCCAGAAGATATTTTTGAAAATATGACTGGTGGTGGGAGGACTAGGCGCCATGCATGTAAGCTGGGCAAGAGCGTGGTTGACAAGGGTGTTAGAGCTAGGTTTTTTACTTGGAGAGTGGTGAATGAGTGGAATAAGCTTCCAGAGTCTGTTATTGGTGCTACCACCATGAATGAGTTCAAGGCAAGGTATGATAGATACTGTGTCAATGTCGAATAGTTGTTCTTGACATGATGTTAGGGCCTCCCTCGATGAGTCTGTCGACTCCTTGGAGTTTCCCGGAACAATAATAATTATTTTTTTTATATTATCAACATGCACTTTTGCATAATTTCAATTTCTTCTTTTTCTCCTCCTCTCTCAATTTTCATCATTTGAAAATTACGTTGAAAATATTTTTCTTTTCCCGTGTTTTACTTCTCTTCTGATATTGCCATTTAGTTAAATTTCCCTCTACAAGTACCGATCATTCTCTATTATCAGTTATACCTGCTATTGGAATTTTAGTATCCATGTATGCCTTCCTAAATTTCGATCTTCTTGTTAGTGTGGTGGTACATGTAATATTTTTATTATATTTGTTGCATGACATAGTCCATAAGCACGAGAGTAATCTGAGCTACATATACAAGCTCAGATGTACGTGCCCTTGAACGATATTCTAGTATTTTGCACCTCTTTGTTCATTCGCCCCGTTTCCAAAAGTCGACTGACGACATTCAAGCTATAGAACAGCAACTTCGGAAAAGTCATTTCTTTCTGATGCCGATCCGGCTGTTTATCTAAATATGTTCACATTTCTTGACGCAAAAAATCAACTTCCTTCTCGTTCTAAAAAATGACATTTTGAGAAAAAATTAACAACTATTAAATTCTAGTCGCCTATAAAATCTATTTCCGTAATTTTATTCCAAAAGCTTTTATACAGATGTGTGTTTATTGAACATATAATATATATAAGTGACCAATATTTATATCGAACATAATCACATGTTCTGAAATCTGGATTTTGCTTTCTTTTCATAATAATAATTCCTGAATAGTGTGAGGAATAAATTCAGAGATATGCAAACATTTAGAATATTAAGAACTACAAAAGGTCTTAGATTTTACTTCAGAATGAGTATTTTAATACACATTTGCACTTCAAGGGACAATTCGTTCCTATTACTGAATTATAATGCTAGTGGATTATTTCATAAAAAAAAACATTTTTTTAATGTTAGCAAATATTAACTAAACTATTACCATCTGGTAGAACACGCTGAACATAGAACTACCTTCAGTTCATGTAGGCTAAGGAGGGAAGTTTACCGCGTATTTCCGAAAATTGACACAGAAAAATTTTATAAGGTATATGCTTAAATTTATCTCCTCATAAAAACTATAAAAATAAGATTAGCGTACAACTTACCTCTATGCTATTAGACACGTCAAAACGAATTGAACTACTCATAAAGATGAGTACACTGTTGAATAAACACATTCGTACTGACGAGTTTGCCCAGGAAGTGGTGAGAGTGGTCATGCAACCATTTCTAAAAGGCGCAACTTTGAATGACTCATCGCATTTCTTGAACGACATGAGCTCATTCATAGTAGCAAAAATAAACAAACGTATAGATATCTGTTCTTTGGACCAAGTAAGGTAGATAAATAATTTTTGCAAACATGAATTTTTTAATTTTGGCCAGAAATTTCCGAAAATTTTCCTCTGTGCAACAGTGTTTTACTGGGCGAAAGAAGTCATCTACAGCGTGGACGTCTATTTGCTTATGAGGCGGGAAAACTCGTCTCGACAGAGTTCTGTTTGTGGAAACACTACTGTAGTTGGTTAGGAAAGGCAATTATATATACTGCGCATCACTAGCTCAGTTAATGTCCTAAATTACTGGTTTTATAATTATTTCATATAATTACTCAGATTGTTTTCAACTCAACTAAAGAAGGCTATGAACATATTTTCAAAATTTTCATTTACATTTTAACTCTGATTTTGTTCCAATTTAAATTAATTTTATGTTTTAAACTTCAATTAATGTTTTCGAAATTATGAAAGGCTCCCATCCGTATACACAAGAAGCATATACTCGTCCATGCACGTTAGGATTAAATGCATCAACACATGGTACAGAATAGCAGTCTATTCTATAACACACTTCTGTATATTACAGAATAGACTGTAACAGAAGTGTGTGTATTCTGTGTGAACAGAACACACACACACACACACGGAATTCGAATTATATTTTCAATTTTACATATTTTGAAATCGGTGGATTAGAAACTGCCTAGTGTGGAGTGATATCTGTCTGTGTTATTCGGTCAACTAGCATTAATAACTGCAGACGCATAGATTAATTTTTTTCCTGCGATGAAACTTCATCTGTAACGTGATGTGTTTTAATAAAACGGTGCTTAATATTCGACACACTGACTGACCGAACTAATTATCTCGACAGAACTAAGGTCGTCAATCACAATATAAACCTGCTGGACCTAAGATACTCATAGATTATAATCTATGGGTAAAAAAAAAAAGATTATAATCAAAGGGAAACTACGACTGATAATTATCAGTCGTAGAATAGAAAACGGTGCATTGAGTTCAACACTCTATGGAGAATCGGATAGATCGAGTACCGACTGCAGGATTTATATTCTAGAACACGTAAACAGTGTCCCTAAGATCACGCTATACACCAATCTGCACATTATGAATATTTAAAATCACACTTGGGCGTTTCATCTCTTTGTTGTTTGCGTTTAACTAACAGAACAAGTATCCTTGCATGACTTAATCGTGATTCTCATCTGGTTTTGCTTGCTTTACCGCAATCGATGAAAATTAATAAACGATGAGCAAGTGGTTAGCTGACCGTTGGTGTTGCATGCTTTCATGCCACCTTACACCGATTTTGACTAGCGTAATAAAGGAGTTCTTTTCAGGTTGTTCATTGCGCTGGTAACGCCGCAGGGACCTTCCGAACAGCAGTGCTAAGATCTTGATCAGGTAGGACCGTGCCGATCCTATAATTGATGTAATTCTTTCATTTCCTTCTAAAAATGCAACCCAACCCAAGTGATTGAATACATCATGAAATGATTTCAACGATTCATGACATTTCAAACACCAAACGGGACTTTTGATGTGAGTAGAAAAATTGTTTTTCGTTATTATTAAGGTTTTTGTGATTGGTGAAGAGCTTCGATAAGAGATTATAATACGGACAAAGACAAATACTTTCCCTGTATCAGCTGCGGGTTGAATAAATCAACTAATCATTTTCCTTCGTGATATTTTACACTAATGGAAATGACCCTGCCCACCAAAATTGATCGATCAGAATTGTCATTTCGACGATTGCTAAACTAGTTGGAGTTTCAGAATTACTGAAATCGGAATAACGGAGTCCTTACCTAGAGAAGGTCCGCATGTGCATTATGTTTACTACAGATATGTCCAGTGTGACGTAAATAATTTAACATTATTTAGCACAATGACGCCTTTCGCTTGGCAAGAGGTATCATTGTCCAATGATAAAAGAGGCTCGTGTGGTAATTTTAAATTTCAAAAAAAAAATATTATATATACATATGTATATTTTTATATCCTGTAGAAATGAAGGACCTTCTATATTTTGGTATCCTGAAGTTACGATCAATTACGAGTACAGACATACAATCCGGTTTTAATGTGGAAGAAATGACATAAAAAAGATAAAAGAAAACGAGGACAAGATTTCCATTGCAACATCAGTTCAATGATGTTGCAATGGAAATTGCAACATCATTAAGAATAATGAATAGCAAGGCGAATCGAAAATTCTCACCCTAGTTGAAAGTAAATTATTTCCAGCACTGCGCATTTTCTTTGCCATCGTTAAGATATCCGATTTCTTAATGCTGATATTGTTTTATTATCTGTTTCAGAAGAAAACATGCACGTCTGGAAAACTTCCCGCTTCCTGTACTTCTTGCTGGCATTTGTGAGAGATGCCTTAAGGATGCCAGACCTGATAATAGTGATGACATGCGATCTTGGTAAGTGTGTGTGTGTGTGTGTGTGTGTGTGTGTGTGTGTGTGTGTGTGTGTGTGTGTGTGTGTGTGTGTGTGTGTGTGTGTGTGTGTGTGTGTGTGTGTGTGTGTGTGTGTGTGTGTGTGTGTGTGTGTGTGTGTGTGTGTGTGTGTGTGTGTGTGTGTGTGTGTGTGTGTGTGTGTGTGTGTGTGTGTGTGTAATTTTGCTTTCTGATCAAGTAGTTGAACAGGATGTTAAGAGTTTCCTTTCGGATTATATTGGATATTTTTTGTTCTCTTTCTTTTAATAATCTTCATGAACTAATTCTTATCGTGATATTCTGCTATTGATTATTAATATTATTATTAATGCACGAGCTAAACATATTCTCACCTAGCAATGATATACTGCATTGCATTAAAATAAGTAGTGTAAAAATATTGGCTGTTATATCGAGCCACTTTTATTGAACATACTGCTAACATATACATCATAATATTATCAGCAGAGATTTCCTAAACAAAGATCTTCTACTCAACAATAAATACGCAGGAACAAGATTCAAAGTAAGACTCTTATTATTTTTAAATAACATTTACTCAACTGGTATCCCCCCAATAGAATGGAAAAAAGCAATTGTGATTCCTATCTTTAAGAAAGGTAATAGAGATGACCCTAAAAACTATAGAGGTATCAGTATACTAAATTCATGTTACAAAATATATAGCAGAATCTTAAATAACAAACTAATGAAATATTCCGAAAACTTTATTCTAGAGGTACAAAATGGATTTCGAAAAGGACGATCATGTATAGACCCAGCCTTCTGCCTAGAATTAATAATAGAGAAAAGAAGAGAATATAATTTAGAAACACATATTGCATTTATTGACTTTGAAAAAGCATTTGACAAAGTTAAAAGAAACATATTATTTAACATATTAAAAGAAAAACAAATACCAAATAATATCCTAAAAGCTGTCACAAGTATATATGAAAATAATCAAATACAAATGAGATTAAATCATGAGCTATCATATACAAGAGAGATAAACCAAGGGGTCCGACAGGGATGTCCCCTCTCAGCAACTCTTTTTAATATCTACTTAAATGAAATAATAATAAAATGGAGTAAAAATTTACATCAAGGAATTAAACTTTCACCTACAGTTAACTTAAACACTCTCCTCTTTGCAGACGACCAAATACTAATTACAAATTCTGAAGATAACTTACAGAAAGCTATTTTAAATCTAAATGAGATATCCAAAGATTATGGTATGATAATATCAACGGAAAAATCAAAAACTATGGCCTTTAAAGGACAAGATCCAGCAAGAACTAAAATAGTATTAGATAACAAGATCTTAGAACAGGTGAATTCATTTAACTACCTAGGATGTATGATCACATATGAAAATGAAAAAGATATAAACATAAAATTGCAAAATATTTAAAAATAACAGGAGTAATTAACTCTAGTTCAAAAACAAACCAGGCTAAAAGTATACAATACATTAGCCCTACCGGTCTTAATGTATGGAAGCGAAATCTGGACAATAAAACAAAAAGACAAACAAAGATTAACAACAGCAGAAATGAAGTTTATGAGAAAAACTGCAAAGTATACCCTATTTGATCACAAAAGAAACGAAGATATTATGAAAGAATTAAACCAAGAACCAGTAATTGAAAAAATTAAAAAATATAAACATGAATGGATGGAACACGTTCAAAGAATGAAAACAGAAAGATTACCAAAGCAAGCCTTAAAGTACAAGCCATTAGGAAAAAGAAAACCAGGACGTCCTCTTAAACGATTCAACGATGACTTCTAAGGCCGGAACAGGCCATACTAGGCCTAAATCCTTGATACGTATGATGATGATGATGATGATGATGAGATCTTCTACTTTACAACATAAATCTTCGAAATTAATAGTTGCTCTCGAGATAAAAGAAAAGTAGAATAATTTTTAATGCAAAAGAAAATACACTATATTTAAGCTAAAATGAAATTTCAAACAACCGAAAACATTTGTTTAAAGCGAGAGAAGTACATCAAGCGCAGCGTTTAATACTTGCCTCCATTTACAGAACATCGGATCAATATTTTAACTATTCCTAGAGGAACAAGAAATGTGGATCAAGAAATGAACAACAACATCATTAATCAAAGTATAAGTATAAAGGAAGACACTAACGTTAATGTCCTAAACATCGAATCTAACATAGCAGCTCATTTACATAAACTGTCCAAAATGGCTTAACATCCTGATCCTGATCATAATCCTGTGGCTTCCTCTCTTTGTGAGGGCTGCAGCTGATTACTAGGGAGATAATGATGCAAGGTGGTTTCCCGTTGCCTTCCTTGCAGTAAGTATTTATGACTGCAGCCATGTGTGTTCACGGGACCGGTTTGCCTGTTTTGAGGGAAAAAAAACCCCGAATTACCGGGAGGGGAAAACCTTCACTTCCTTACAAGACCGGTTAACTCACCTTTAGTGCAAGGTACCTAAAAGAGATGGGTTTCCCAGGTCATGGACCGGAATCGAAACTATTTCCGACCAAAGGACTTCGTCTATACCGACCGAACTACGGAGGCTCATTTTGCCATATTTTTAGGAAAGTTTAGAAAATATCTCCTCATGTTTCAGCACGATTATTCAATCCGTCATGGGCGAGTGTTATCACAAAAATAACTATGAAATGTTTTAGAGCGATTGTAAAGTAAAGAATGTTACCCATGCTGAGTGGGTAACACTAGGGGCATTATTCAGTGGAGACTGTGCATCCTGCTATTCAGTTTCGTTGAATAAAATCCTGGTTTCTTCTGAACGAGAAATAAGAAATAAAATAAATCCAGCCTAAACAGTTATACAGAACAGAGTAATAACTAATCTGTTTTTAAATCAGCAGGAATGCAACGTCATAAAATATATTATTAAACACACATAACTCGTTGTATTAATAACGGATAAACGATTAATATGATATAAAACGCTCCAATTCATTCACTCATTTAACAAAATTAATATTTTTATTTTTATTTTTTTTTATTCTTGTTTCAGACTCCACTTTGAATGTTCTTTCAGTGCTTCACGGCGTTTATGTGAAGACCATTCTCGTAACATCGCAGATGAGGAGGGGAGCCCTTCCACCGATGGAGAGTTTCCGTGACATCTCCTCTACTTCAAATAATTTCCACGTGTTCTATTTCGCATGTTCATCTTCTGAATGGAGCTTCGTTCTCAGAAACGTAAGCTGTAATTTATTACGAAGCTTTTTTCTTTTTATCTGTCGCTTGGCTCTTGACTAACGCGTCACGTATTCACATGGCAACGATAATTTTTTTTGTTGCACATATCCATTGTCGTGTATTGGTATTGGAGATGTGCCACTCTAGTTCGCACAAACAGTCATCTGTAGTGCTCTTCCAAACGATCTCGAATTGACTCACCTGAACATAGTAAACAACTTTTCAGGCACAGAAAGTTGGTGATAAATGTTAAGGAAAATGAGGAGAAATGTTTGCGCCTGAAACATAGTTCAAGTCTAAAGATGGTACAACACCAGGGCAACTCATTGTAAAGTTGGGTAAAGCTCTGATCACTATTTCTTAGTATTTCTCATAATGTAAAGCATATATATATATATATATATATATATATATATACAGGGTGTTCGGGATAAATTTGACATATTTATAATTAATTATATTTTTCCGTAAGTTACATGTATTAACACACACTTCTCTTCATTTAAAAGTTTGGACCCTTCTTCATTCATATACAAGATGTCAGAAAGGATGGATAGCTGGAACCCACCTGAATCATGGAAGAGAATAACTTGTATCATGATGATTCGTGCCCGCCATCAAAATAAGGATATTACGACTGCTGCCCAATGCTCCCTGAATACAGTAAAAACAATCAGGCATGAACTAGAGACTTGCAATGGTGACTACGAGGATGTAGCAAGAAGAAAGATCCCTAGCAGACGATCTGATTGCGTTCGTGCAGCAGAATTCCTCGCAAAAATGCAGGAACAGGTGTTGAAGAACCCTGGCATTGGAATTCGGGCTTTGTTCGTGGAGTTGCTAACTGTAGTCAAGCCCTGGATAACAAGGGTAGCCAATGGTAGGCCGTATGTATGGCAGCAGGATTCGGCCCCTTGCCACACCTCTGGGAAAAGTCAAAAATGGTTGTCTGAAAATTTCTACGACTTCACCAGTCCAAATGTTTGGCCTCCAAACTCCCCAGACCTTAACCCCATGGATTATTTTGTATGGGGCGCAGTTGAAAAAGACACCAATCGCACTTCCAGTAATACAAAAGCCCAGTTAATGGATAAAATTAAAACGGTTTTTGCGGCCCTTCCCAGGGAGATTGTAGCATCAGCTTGTTCGAGGTTCCGAAGCAGAATTGAAGCTGTGATCGATGCTAATGGTGGTTATTTTGAGTAAATCTTGTTGATAGTATTGTAATTAACTCTGCCTGTAATGTTTTTTTGTCAATTCATTAAATTTAATAGATACAAAGAAGATTTTCTTTTTCCTTACGAAACTGTCAAATTTATCCCGAACACCCTGTATATATATATATATATATACGATAATGGAGTCTCGTTCTCAGAAACGTAAGCTGTAATTTATTGCTCTTTTATTTTTATCTGTCGCATGGCTCTTGACTAACGCGTCATGTTTTCATCATAATATGTATATATTATAATCTAAAATGTATCACTGATAAAAGACATGTTTACTTTAACATTCTGGTGACTTATAATAATAATAAAGAAATGCAACGTATTGATACACTTGACAAATAAATTTTGTTTGTAAAATCTGTCATAATTAGTTGGCATCATTTTTAGAATACCTATTCGAACGATTATTGTTTGGACTCGATGGGCACCTCTCCTTTATTTTACCTCACTTCTCTCGAGCAATGTTTTGTTTAACGGAACGCTGCTCTATTTCTTCTACTGGTCAACCACCTAATTTTAATGTAATTCTACATAACCTTTCCTTGACCTCAAAATTTTTATTTAACAAACACTTTCTAACTAAGCGATCTTTCTGATGTTTGCTTTATCGTTTCAGTCGAATAGTAGTGAGTGCGATCTTGCTCGAAATATGCATCTCCTCATGTTCCGCCCTTTTGCTTCCAACATCGCTTCCAGGCAACCGGAATTCTCTGCGTTCGTTCATTGTAATTGCGGCACTGCCCTCGTGTATCCTCCTACCAAGAGACCTAATGGACACGTGTTTCGAGTGGTGCAGGTAATTTATTAAATAAAAAAAATGAAACAAATTTTGGAAGTGATTCACATCAATGTGTTTGAATTGCGTATACATCTTTGTACAGACCCTTAACTTACAGATCAAGAACAAAACAGGAGCTGCATACCAGAACCGTAATGAACAGCATCCTTGCTGGACAAATTTGGAAATGCCACGGGGACAACGGAACTTCAAAGGAAGATTACTCACAGTTGCAGCAGTTCACGTAAGTCTTGTAGTTAACAAATTAATGCCTATGACGAAAGAAAATCAGCTTTCCATTCTGCTTTAATAAATACAGCCTGTGTAGCCATGTGGAAGTGACGTTTGCACAAACGTCACTTCCATAGCGCTAGGTTGGCTGAAGAAAATTCTTGGTTCGAATCTAGTCGCCGACTAGAATTTCTTTTAACCCTTTCTTGAACCAGTTTCCAGGTTAGTTTGTTTCTTGCACGTGCAAAATTGATTTTTTCCTCCCTGAAGCTCGGTTTTTCTTCTCTCAAACTCAAGAAAATCATCTGTAGAATCCGTAGAATTATTTTTGACAAATAATATACTTATAGGGTTAGAGCGATGCTTCTCTCTCTCTCTCTCTCTCTCTCTCTCTCTATTCGCCGGATGGCGTTTATAATTAGTGATAGTCTTGGGCCAGCTCTCACTGATTGGCTGCTGGAGATAGAACTGCACATTAGTCTTTAAAACCTGCGGCTAAAACTGCCTCGCCTACTTCTTATAGAGAATAACAGATGTCAGCGGATTTTTTATGCAACACGGAAGGACGTAAATTTATAGTGCATTAAGAGGGTGGGTGGAATAAGGGTTTGTTATTTCTTAATTTATTAATTCCTCTTTTGAAATTATACATAATCCATAGCTCCAGCTCATGCGATAAAACATGGATAAACGATTTAAACAATCAGTCAATCTGTCTGGATGACTGATTTGGCACCATATTAATAAATAATAGACGAGCAAATGTTCGGAATTTGCTATTTTTATTTTTATTAGTGTATAAAAAATATAGGAATTTCATTTTGATAGTACCTAATAGTACCTTTCATTTTGATAGTACCTAATACCCTTTTGTTTTTGCAAGGTAAAATAAAAACTGTGAAAGAAATCCAAATCTCTCTGTGCTAAAATATAAGCAGAATGTTTCACCTTAGTTGCTGTTTACGAATTTCCTTTAACTCGATTATATTCTTTTTATTCCAAGATTTTCAAAAATATTTTTTTTTTCGGGGAGGAGTATTTTGAATACTTTTCCCCCATCCGACAGAATGAGTTATATGCGTTTTTAAACCGACAAAAAGTAATCCTAGAAAAACAACTAAAGCCTGCTTGCAAGATTCACACACAAGTTTTTTTGAAATCAGCTGAAATACAAACTATGCCATAATAAAATATTCCATATGCCATTCGAAGTATTTCGTAACACCAGACATCCCTATTTTGAAATGAAGCTTGGTGTGGCCACGAAAAAGGAAATTCCTTTTCAACCTGCAAATTAAGTTGAAAAGGAATTTAGTCTTTGTTCTATAGATAGCTAAGAGTAATTTGATTTCAAAGATGAAAAACTTATCTGCAAAAAGAAAACAAAAATTTAAATAAGGAAAACGAGAAAAATAAAATCTGCTCAAGACGGAAGCCCAACAAGATTAATTCCTCAGAGGTATGAAGGCAGAAAGGAATTATTAGTTCCACTGCAGTCCGGCAGGCTGTGTCAGTTCCTCTTAAGTATGACATGTAATGTGTACTCTAAGTGATCATTCACTTTACGACAAGTGATCTGTTCGCTGGAGTCCAAAGATCCTCAACATTGACAAACCGCTCTCAGCTGAAGAAAAAAAAAATCGAGTCATTCAATACGATCTCTCATTGCCATATCGGAGAAGGCATCGCTTTACCTGTAGCTTCACCAAATAGTGATAGTGCACAGATGCTTTCATTAACTCTGAATGTTGTATCCAGTGGTTCTCGTTATTTATGTGAAAGTAGCCCAACGAGAGCTAATCGCTTCACCCCTGCACCGCACCATTTTATTGTAAGATGGGGGAGGGAGTTTACGTGAGAAAAACCCGGTTACCTACTTTTTTCCAGACGAAACTGTTCCATTTGGTAAACAGATTTTTTAAATTATTTATTGAGCTGCACATTCTTCTTCTTATTGTGCTATCTTCTATCGAAGGTCAGCGACCATCTTGGCGTACAAACTGCGCTCTTCTGCTAATCTGAGCAGTTGTGCACTGCTCTTTCCTGTCTACGTCTTGATGTTGTCAAACCATGATATTCTTTTTCTTCCTCTAGTTCCTCTGCCATCAATTCTTCCTACCAAAATAGTTTGTAGAAGTTGGAATTTGCTGTTTCTCATGATGTGGCCAAGATATGATGTTTTTCGTTTCATGATTATTTGTACACGATGTTTAGCTTTCCCAATGGATTTTAAGACATCTTCATTGATAATTTTTGCTGTCCATGATCTTTAGCATTCTTCTGTATAGCCACATCTCAAAGGCTTCAATTTTCTTGATGGTTGTCACCTTCAATGTCCATGTTTCAACTCCATCGAGCAGAATAGACCACACATAGCATTTTAGCATTCGACATCTGACTTCCATATTTAGGTTTTTATTGCAGAATAATGTTCTCATTTTCATGAAAGACTGCCGTGCAACTTCGATGTTTGTATTTATATCTATTTCTGGATCCCACCGTTCATTAAGCCAGCAACCAAGATATTTATATCTTGACACGTGATCAATATTTTTCCCATTGAGTGTCAGTTTCATTGATGAGGCTGGATGTTTGCTGATGATCATGTATTTTGTTTTGTTGATGTTTATATTTATTCCCATTCTTTGGCTTTCTATGTATACTCTGTCAATGAGTTTTTGGAGATCCAGAATGTTATCTGCAATTAGCACGGTGTCATCTGCATATCGTAGGTTGTTAACAATCTTTCCATTTATTGTGATTCCTTCTCGACATTCTTCCAATGCTTTTTTAAAGATTACCTCTGCGTATATGTTGAACAGGAGTGGTGAGAGCACACATCCTTGTCTCACTTCTCTTTTGATGTTAATATCACTGGGGGTAATGTTGTCTAATTGAATGGTAGCTGACTGGTTCCAATATAGATTTGCTATTAGTCTGATGTCTTGTTCGTCTAGCCTTATTTGTTGAAGGACTTCTATTAAGTTAGTGTGTTTGACTTTGTCAAACACACTAACTTAATAACTAAACTGAAATGCTTTATCAAAAACTATGAAACACATAAAGACAGCTTTTTGTTTTTCTATGCATTTTTGTATCAATATTTGCGTACAGAAAAGGGCCTCTCTAGTACCAAAACCATTCCGAAAGCCGAATTGTGTTTCACTTAGAGTTTCTTCACTTTTTCTATAAATAAGATTCTGAATTACTTTCAAAAATATTTCTAATGTTTGGCTCATTAGACTAATAAGTCGGAAGTCACCACAGGAATTCGCTTTGAGTTTCTTTGGGACAGTGATAAATATAGATTTGAGCCAATCTGATGGAAATTCATCACTTTCAAATATTTTATTAAATAGTTTTTGAAGAAGCTTGATGTTATCTGGTTATATTAATTTTAAAAATTCCGTTCGCACACCATCTAGCCCACTGACTTTTCCTGTTTTACTTGATCTTATAGCATTCTCTATTTCGCATTTCATGATTGCTGGTCCTTGAATGTTATCTTTTATATTTATAAGCTTCTGTCTAGTATCATTGAAAAGTTCTGTTACATATTTTATTCAAATCTGTGCTTTATTCTTTTCTTCTAGAACTATTTTTCCATTTTTGTGTCTTAGAGACACTATTTGCTTTTTTCTCAGTTTTCTGAAAATTTCGTTGTTTTTCTTATACAGATTGAAATTATCATGTTTCTTCTGAAGCAGTTCAATTTCAGTACATAAATTTTTCATCCAGTTTTCATTGGCTTCTTTTATTTTTTTCTTGATGATGTTATGTGTTTCTGTATATCTGGCTAAGTCTTTGTTTTTGTACATTCTTCTTGTATTAATAAGAGAATGAATCTCATCTATCATCCATTCTTGTTGTTTTATATTATTCACGTAACCTACTTCTTCAATACTTGTTGTTATGATGGCATTCTTTAAGCTATTCTGAAGAGATTCCACTCTTTTATTTTCTTCTATGTTAATCTGTTGTAATCGCAGGTTAAGCTGTGTCTTGGCACTTTTATTTATGTTCGGGTCTTTCAGTTTTTCTACTTCAATTTTCTTTTGTGATTTTTTAACTGCTTTTAATCTAAGACGTACTTCTGCAACTATGGGATTGTGGTCTGATGAGACAGCATTATCCTTTCAGAAAATGGAATCCAATTTATTACTGATTTATTGATTTCTTCATCTACTATTACAGCTACTCCATGTCGATGTTTGTTCTCATCATTCCCAGAGTAATACATTGTCGTATTATCTTGTTGACACTTTCCAGGTCGTGGCCATCTTGTCTCGCAAATTCCCAAAATCCGGACGCCCAGTCTCTTCATTTGGCATTTCACGTGGCATTTCTTAATTTTCCAGCTTCATATAAAGTTCTGATATTCCAAGTTGCGATTTTAAAAGTGGACACCATTTTGAGCCCTGTTATTCTTCGCACCCCTGTTCCATTTAAGGGACGCCGGGAACTCGGGGCCAATTGTAAGGGTTTGCTCGCCATGGTGGTTGTTCTGGAGATAAGGTAGAGCAACAGTTTCTCCATTTGCTTTCTGCTCGGCAGTATTACAGACGTACACAACATAATCATATTGCCATCAGCAAATCTCTGATCACAAGCTTTTCCGTCATCATTTGGCTTCAACCTTGTGTCAGTACTGACAATGCTGCTTCCGAATGTCAGGGGCAATGACCCCAGCAGGTGCTTATTTAATGGCGGCACTACTCGCCATGTCAACGAGTTGTCATTGGGCTTTGTGAGGTTTTAAGTGAGACAGAGTTGCCACTTCTGCTTCCCCGCGCCCTGATAGCTCAGCCGCTGTTGGTCCACGGCTGTTTATTCGCCAGAATGCTTTGCTTATATCGCAGCTAGCCTCCATATCTGAAGGCTGTTCCTTGATCCGCCACCTGGGGACGCACCCGGTAGTAGTCAGCTCAGCCCCTGGAGCTGCACATCAAGAATACAAATACCACAACAAGGCATTAGATACGGAAAACTTGTGTCCCTGTGGTATAATATTTATTTTTAGTTATCTTTCAAATTAAAAATTTTAATGCTATTTTTAAATTTTAAATTTTAATTTCAGTTTAAAAAAAAATAATGAGTTTTTTTTTTAAATAACCATTTCTGAACTTCACTTTTAGCAATTTTTGAAGTAAAATATTAGATTTTGAATGCACATTTGTTCTGATTGCTGCTACTTTTAACAAATAATGAAAGCAGTTGCCTGGAGTTTTCATATCGGCTACTAATAAAACGCTTTGCCATTCAGAATACACTTCCTTGATCGCATTCCCACCAGTTGAATGTCCACAACCATTCAGACTATACTCAACATTTCAGGAACATTTTATAGGGTTTATTTCTCTGGTGCTGAACTTGTACTCTTCAAGCATTCATTAAGGGAAGAAATGGTCTCTCGCCAGTCAAGGAAACTTTTCTGTCGTCTGCTTCTAGCACTGTCTTAGAAAGTAAACGCACACTTAAGTATGTAAATATTTGCGATGTTTATGTTGTTAACAGTTTTAGTGATTAGAAATTAAAAAAATAAAATAAAATAAAGCTCATGCACGAAGGTGATAATTCGATCTCTCTTTCATAATACGGAAACCTTGCTCTACAAACCGAACATGGAACTTTTACAAGCACTCCAATAAGAGGATGGGGGAGTGCTCTCACCTGCAGATGAAATCACATCCACAAACATCCATGCCAGCGGAGGGATATTCAAATCCGGAGTCTCTTGGTTGATAAATAGAGAGCTATCCATATGAGTCTGGGATTGGTTTCTAAGCTACAGAGGATGAATAGAAACTGGAATTGCTTTAATATGAGACCGACAGATTCTGCTATTGTGCAAACTTAGATTAAATGTGTCTTGATTGCCTTTGTGTGTGTGTGTGTGTGTGTGGGTGGGTGTGTGTGTGTGTGCGCGAACAATATAATAAAGCATCCTAATGATACCAGCAATGCTTAAGACTTTTTGTTGAAAAAAAAAAAAGCGATGGAATGTTTAAACCTTTACTTTCAGTATGAAAATATATTTGGCATGCAACCCGGCGAAGAGCGACGTTGGAATCCTGTGGGAGGCTGCGAATTCAAACTGCTTCAGCTGTTCTCGGAAGTTCTAAATTTCAGGTAAGTGACGACAGCACAAAGTAATAAGCATGCAAAATTATAATTAATAACTGTGCATTAAATCTAAGAAAAAATAATTTTCTTCATACCAGATACACAGTTGTGTCACCAAGCGATCGGCAATGGGGGTCTCCTTTAGCTAACGGAACTTGGTCAGGAATGATTGGCATGGTAAGCCGGAAGGTAATGTCAAGAAATATTTGTCACGGAAAACATCTTGATTCCGCTGTAATGTGTGTGTGTGTGTGTGTGTGTGTGTGTGTGTGTGTGTGTGTGTGTGTGTGTGTGTGTGTGTGTGTGTGTGTGTGTGTGTGTGTGTGTGTGTGTGTGTGTGTGTGTGTTTATATATTTATATATGCATTGACGTTCACTTACTAGGTTGTTATATATATTTGTTTTAAAGAATTGTATGACATAAAAGGAGAGAAAAGGAAAAATTGTTAATAGTATCACACGACTAGTTTCCCCTTTTAACAGCCTTCTTCAGGTGTTTTTATATAAGAAAAAAAAAATTAAACATTGAGGATAAAAATTGTGAACACCTTAGGAAAGTCACTATACATATTTAACGTGAAAACGTTGTGGTTAACGTATTCAAAGCTGTTCCTTCGTTGGCCACATTGTTGGGTGAGTGCGTGCGGATAACATATCGTGAGCGCCAGTATTTGATCATAGCAGAATGAGAGTCTGGGAGGTTGTAGCTTAAATTATTATTTAAATCCGATTTCTAGTGAGCCGTCCAAAGCCTAGCCATCATAATCTAAAATATCCCGTTGTGTACAAGATATGGTGTGACTGCGACATTCCTTACTTTGGGCAGACGGATAAGTCTATTGAATTGCGTATGGAGGAGCACAGGAGGGACATCGCTTACAAGAGAACACGTGTCTGTGCTTTATCCAGCGATATCCTTTTTTCGGCCGATTCTGATGATGAAAACCATAGTCATACAATCCTATGGGACAACATTTTCCGTTGCCATGACGAATTGGAGAGAAAAATTGTAGAATCCAAAGAAATCATCCTCAACCCTGTACATTTAAATAATAATTTAAGCTACAACCTTCAAGACTGTCATTCTGCTGTGATCAAATACTGGCGCTCTCGATGGGCTATCCGCACTCACTCACCCAACAATGTGGCCAACGAAGGAACTGCTTTGAATACGTTAAGTACAACGTTTTCATGTTAAATATGTACAGTGACTTTCCTGTGCTGTTCACAGTTTTTATCTTCAATGTTTAATGTTTTTTCTTTTCTTATTTAAAAACACCTGAAGAAGGCTGTAAAAAGTCGAAACTATCGTGATACTATTAAACCTTTTTCTTCTTCTCTCAGTTTATGTCAATCAAGTCTTTTAAATATATATATATATATATATATATATATATATATATGTATATATATATATATATATATATATATATATATATATATATATATATATATATATATATGTATATATATATATATATATATATATATATATATATATATATATATATATATATATATATGTATATATATATATATATAATGTAATAAGTTTTTTTTTACCTTGGGAATAATGTATATTAAGGTTACCAAGTAATTTTATAAACTTGGTTATTTTACTCCTAATCCCAAGTAAGAAAACAGTTAAGTTTGCGCACATCTCACTAAGAGATGTATACTGCAATACATTATTATGAGTGGGATCACTACCCAGACCGTTTTCAACCTTTTTTGAGGTCTCCTCAGTGAGTAGCTAGACCCTAAATAAAAGGTTGAACTTGAACTTGAACTTAATTGGTTGATGGACTGAGTCCTTGACTCTTTATCCCTTCATCTGGATTTTAGATTGTGGGTGATGAGATTATTGTGGGTAATTTACCCGCTCATTGTGAGCATTGAGGCTGTATCAGCTTTCTCTTGCGATGGAGGATTTCGGTTTTTTATGTTTGAAACGATCTGAGGGCTTGTAGTCCGCTGCCTGTCGAACTAACTGATTTGGGTGATTATCCGTGATTGTGAAGAATTTCTCTGCAATGCTTGTCATGTAGGTCTTAATATCTGGAAGATTGGCTTCTTGATGTAATTGGATGTTTCTGATGAACCATGGGGCATTAAATGCCATTCTTAGGCATTTATTCTGTATTATCTGAAGTCTGTTGATGTTGCTTTTAGTCGTGTGACCCCAGGTTGGAGAGGCATAAGTTAGTTGCGGTCTGATTACCGATTTGAAAAGTAAGATTTTGTTGCTTATGCTTAGGAAGCTGTTCCTGTTCAAAAGTGGATATAGCTGTGCTATAGTCTGACTTGCCTTAGTGGTAACACTATCCATATGTGACTTGAAGTTTAGACGTCTATCAAGATGAATTCCCAGATATTTGGTAGAATTGCGCCAAGGGATGATTTTACCAAACATTTGTATGCTTGTATTCGGTTCTGCCTTACGTCTGGTGAAAAGTACTGCAGAGCTTTTGTTTGGATTAATTGCGATACGCCACTTGGTGTACCAATCCTCCAATTCATTGACTGCTCTCTGCAGCTTGATTGTGGCCAGGTGTGGACGGAGGGATCTGGCTATAATGATTGTATCGTCGGCATACAGAGCGGTGATAGCTGGAGACAGTTTGGGGAGATCTGCCATGTATATGGAGAAGAGCAGGGGAGATAGTAGAGAGCCTTGAGGTACTCCGGCCGTGATTCTCCTCTCCGTGGATCTGATACCGTTGAGTTTTATTTTAAATTTTCTGTTGTGTAGATATGATTTGATAAGTAGCACTAGTGGCAATGGAATACCAACTTCGTGTAGTTTAAAAATTAGTCCATGATGCCATACTCTATCAAATGCCTGGGTGATGTCTAGAAAAACTGCGCCAGTGTGTTGGTGCCATTCATACCCTTGGGTTATATGTTCGATAACTCTGTAAATTTGTAGCGTTGTGGAGTGATATTTCCTAAAGCCGAATTGTTCATCTTGAATTATATGGTTCATATCTGTTGCCTCTTGAAGCCGTGTGAGAATAGCACGTTCGGCTATCTTACCTATGCATGAAAGAAGGCTGATTGGTCTGTAATTTACAGGAAACTGTGTATTTTTCCCAGGTTTGGGAATTAGGAAAACGTCGGCAATTTTCCATCGTTGTGGGAAATAATTTAGCCGGAAGATGGCATTAATGATGGCTACTAGATGCATAACCCCTTTGCGAGGAAGTAACTTGAGTACCTTATTTGTTATTCCATCTGGACCTGGAGCCTTTTTGTTATTTAGCTTTCTTAAAATCTCATATACTTCTGTTGGTGATACGGATTTGTTATTGGATTGGAATGAGGCATTTTGAGTTATTTTACGCACTTGGGTGTGAATTTTACTTATGAAATTTATATCTGTATTGATATAATTGGGGCTGCATTGTTTTTCTAAACTGTCAGCAAATGCTTCAGCTTTTTCCTCGTCGTTGTAGACAACATTAGATTCACCTTGGATTGGAGGAAATGTAAAACGCTTTGAACGGAGTGATTTCATCATTTTCCATATTGATTGATCCTCTGTGTTTAATTGGAGAATTTTGTTATTCCAGAGTTGGTTACGGTGGTCCTTTAGGGCATATCGAACTTGGTTTGTTGCTCTATTGACTGCTTGTTTATCCGCTGGGTCCATTGTTCTCTGATATTGTCTTCTTAATCTGTTTTTCTCTTGGATAAGACGTTTTATATCCTGTGGAAGTTTATTTGATGGTGTACATTTGGTTATATTTGTTACCTGCGTTATAGCTGTCAGCAGTTGTTTTTCAAGAGTCTTCACTGCTTTTTCTACATCTTCAGCGGATGTTATATGCGGTATTGGACCAAGGTTTTCCTGGAAGGCTGAGGGAAGTTGTTTCCAATTTATAAATGCGGTGGTGTTTTCTGTTATATCTTGTATGGTGCCTAGTTGTAATATGATGGGGTTATGATCAGAACTTAAGTCGTTGATTGCTTGTATCTGATAGCTGTGCGCTATGTTTTTTAATATAGCTATATCTAGTACATCAGGACGACCGGTAGCTCCATAATGTGTGGGTTCAGTGGGTCCTATTACTGTTATATTTCTTGAAGTGGTGTAAGAGTTGAGTATTCTTCCATTAATATTTGAGTTTCTGCTATTCCAGACTGAGTGTTTGGCATTAAGATCTCCGGCTATAATCACTGCTCTGCCTGTATTTAGTATCACCTCTAAGTCAGATTCAAGGAGTTTTTTATTTGGGGGGTTGTAGGCTGCATATATCGTAATGCTGCTTGTATTTTCCATATGTATTTCTATTCCTGTAGTTTCCATGTGTTCTGTTTGGGGTTCTGCTATTGAATTATGTTTTATGTTACTTTTCACAAAGATGGCAGTGCCTCCACCTCTAGCAAAGCATCTGTCTGTTCGGTAAGTGCTATAACTATTGATTCTGATTTTGTCACTTGGACGAAGATGTGTTTCATTTATGAGGATGATATCTGCTTGAGTTTCTGCTGCAAACTCCTGCAGCTCCTGTAATTTGATAGATAAACCATTTGCATTCCATGAAACAATTTGTAATGATTTCGGTTTTCTTTTAGATTTATCCATTAAGAATTTCCATAAAGAGTGATTGTGTATGCCTTAAGATGATATCTTTGGCTTCTTGAGTTGGGTTGGTTTGTTGGAGTTCAGCAAGCATTTCACCTAAGTGACTTGTTATGTTCAGTAGGATAGGCTTGTTGGTTTGCTGTGACTGCTTTGGTTTTGGGTCTTTTTGGAAGGTTGATCTTGTAACTTCAGCACACGATCTTCCATCCGTTGTGGAGACTATGGTTTGATGGGAAGACGCTTGTTCTTGAAGAGGTTTACTGGTTTTGAGTTGTAATTTTTGGTTTTGAGGAAATGCTATACAGCCCCTATAGTTTGCAGGGTGTGGTCCTCCGCAGTTTGCACATTTTGCTGGAAGTGTACGAGGTTTATGGCATTCATTTGATGCATGTTTGCCACCACATTTAACGCAACGAAATTCGGCCTTGCAGCATCGTTGGGCATGCCCAATCTTCTGGCATCTATGGCACTGGGTTGTAGTTGATTTATGTTTCAATGCCTCAACTTTTATGACTAGATCACAGATGGTTTGGAGATTGTATATATGATTTTGGTCTTTGCTTATTTCTACTAGAATTAGGGGATAGGGTGTTTTATCAGCTCTCCGCATTCGGCTGACTTTAACTGGGCTAAATCCCTTAAGTTGGAGGTCTGCAGTGAGGTCTTCTATTTGTAATGTTTCAGTTACTCCCCTTAACACTACTTTTAAATTTTTTTCACTGTTGAGTGCAAAAGTGTGATATGGCAAGTTGTTGTTGTCTAGAAGTTTGGTCATTTTTCTGTAATCTGATGATGTTTTAGGTTGTATGCGAATCCCTTCTTCTGTGTTTGTGGCTTTAATGAAGGTGATATCTGAAGATTTCATTGTGGATGCAACGGACGTCCAGTGCTCCTTGGCCCTTAGGACGACTGGGGGTACCCTTTCTTTAATTACATTATCTGGTTCTATCTCCACTGTTTTGGGTGTATCTGCAGTAGAGGAGATTTTCCTTTTCTTTTTGACTGTTTGAAATTCTGTGTTGGTTTCCACAAACTGCGGAGTATTATCCTGAGATGCAGCATTCTCTGTATTCGTGGAGTGACTTGATTCTGGTTCAGTCAACATACTTCCTTCATTAGAATCATCCATCCTATCTTCTGTGACTGCTGTAGGGGGGAATGTATCTAAGAGCTTTACTTTTCCTGGCCAGTTGTCGCTCAAAAGTTTTCCTAATCTTAGGAATTCTTTGTAAACTTCTTCAAATATGCCTTCATTGAGAGGTTTTGTCATGATTAACAGAAGGCAACAACTCTATTAAAATAAAGTTTGAGAAGTGGGACTTAGAGCCCAATGTAAATATCCCGTAGATCAAGTCGATCTACCAGCAAAGGTAGTAAATGTTTCACAGAATGAAGAACACTTACCTCTATATATAAATATCCCGTAGATCAAATCGATCTACCAGCATCAGTAGCAAATATTTTACAAAATAAATAAACTTTTCTTCAGAAAATCATAACGACTATTTAAATCACTGATCACATATATAAACACTTGGCAACCGCCATTACGCCCCCCAAAAACTTAAATAAATAAAAGGTTTTAGTAACACAGAGTCTTCTCAACTTTACCTATACAAGTTGCTACAAGGTGTTTTTATTTTGAATAAGAATCTCTGGAGGAGATATAGATGTAAATAAGCTTTTTTACCTTGGGAATAATGTATATTAGAGTTACCAAGTAATTTTATAAACTTGGGTTTATAAACTTACTTGGAGACCTCACTGAGGAGACCTCAAAAAAGGTTGAAATCGGTCTGGGTAGTGACCCCACCCATAATGTGTTGCAGTATACATCTCTTATTGAGATGTGCTTTATGGAAAATAAAGAAAATTATGGAAAATAATAAGAATAGTGATCAGACCTTTACCCACCTTTACAATGAATTGTCCTGGTGTTGCACCACCTTTAGACTTGAACTATGTTCAGGCGCGAACTTAGCTGTTTACTTACTTGGGATTAGGAGTAAAATAACGAAGTTTATAAAATTACTTGGTAACCCTAATATATATATAAATATATATCATTTATTTTATCAGCTAGGTTTTAATCCTTTTTCCCAAATAAGCAAACAAACAAGTATGTCAAGTTTGCACCTGCAGTGACCATAAAATAAGTTTCCCTCTTTGGAGGCATCTGTAGCTAAAGCCAATAAACGGAAAGAGACCAAATTTTATACCGAGACTTTCGAAGGCATGGAGAGATCATTTCCGCGTAAAAAGATTTAGTACCAAAATTCGCCGACAGCGGAATTTTGGCGCTGGTGGAGCCGAAAACAATCTGATAAAATGGAATAATAATATCGGTGTAAGCGACAGCCTCGTCACTCATTCCAGCTGGATATGTGGCGCTTTACAATGATAATAAGCATTTTCTGTAAGATTTTCCAGACTGTACCATAAACCATATCAAGTTTGTGAGCTATGCCACGAACGCTTGGACCAGTACTCGTCCCTGTGTCGTCGAACACCGCAGTAGCATCTGTTACTGTCTCTTCTTGAACTGCTTTCTGTCCTCTGCCAGGTCTAACTACTAGTGATCCAGTTTCTTCAAACTTCTAAATCATAACTCTCAGTGCTACTCAAGGTGTTCCATAGGATCTGTACGCAGGTTTTGAAGCCTTCTAAATATCCGAAGGGCTGCTACTGCATTGCACTGTTTAAGGTAAAACAACTTAACAAGTAAAGCACGCTGAGGCAAGGCAGGACGCATATTCAGCAAATTTCGTCAGTCATTCGAATAACTGCCTGAACTATTTGACTGCTTTCGGCTCCGGCAGCTCCAAAATTTTCCATATATATATATGGGAAATTTATATATATTATATATATATATATATATATATATATATATATATATATATATATATATATATATATATATATATATATATTGTCCTCTTCGGGAAGGTAATAAAGCATTAGTGCTTCACTAAGAGGCACTTTTTGCAGCGTAAACATTGCGTCACATTCGCGTTAATAGCCCTGGTGTGCTTTCGAAATGCATACACCTTTGAGCCATTCGAAAAGATGCAAAGAGGGCGCGCTGCGGGTCAAATTCTTAGTGTTGTAGTATTTTTAAACTGCTGAGAAGGCGGATCCGGGTGAGCTAAAATTTTAAGCTCACTCAGCAGAGAATCTTCAAGTAGAGAATCTTCGCATCTTTCAAATCATTTAAACAACTTCCACCAAGACATAAAATTTACCATTGAGATTGAAGAAAATGGTTCCCTTTCATTTTTAGACATCAAACTTACTAGGATGTCTGATTCTTTAAAACTTTCAATCTTCAGGAAATCAACACACACACACACACACACACACACACACACACACACACACACACACACACACACACACACACACACACACACACACACGGATAGATACCTATGCATCCTCACATCACTATCCCGCACAAAAGTTAGGTATCATTTCCACATTGGCTCACCGTGCTCGCTCAGTATTATCCGATGAAGAAGAACTAAAAAGTGAACTAAAATATCTAGAAAGAACTTTCTTAAATAATGGATACTGCTAATAATATTTCAAGTGTCAGTGAGTTTCAAGCTACCTGGTGTGAAGTGGAGTCTAATAAGAGACAAATTACACAGTGGGGGTGTTGTTACAGACCTGGTGGATCTGTTGCTGGTGATGAAGAAATGCATCACCAAATAGAAAAGGTGAGCGGGAAAAGAGTAATCATAATGGGAGACTTTAATTATCCAAATATGGATTGGGTAGCAGTACAATCTCATGAGAAGAATGAAAATGCATTTATTGAGCTGTTGCGAAACAACTTTCTCAAACAGCATGTGACAGAAGGAACTCGAGGTCAAAGAGTGATAGATATGATTATAGTGTCAGAGGGCGTTTCAGTTAAAGATGTAACTATTTCGCCTCCAGTTGGTGACAGTGATCATGTGGTACTCACTAGGAAAGTGACTAAGTTTATGAATGTTCCATTCAGAAAAGGTTACATGTTGAACTACAAAGCAGGAAATTATGACCAACTGAGGACAAGAGTATACAGAGTTCAGTGGAATGGGATTGGTAGCTGGATGGGAAGAATATCGACAGTGCATGGGAAGCATTTAAACAAAACTTAAATGATGCGACATCAGAATTTGTCCCAAGAATTCGAAGAATAAATAGAGTTGGAATCAAATGGATGTGTAAATGTATTAAGCAAGTGATTCATAAGAAAAGTACGATGTGGAAGGAATACCGTGTGCATAAGGATGACGTCCGTTATGAACTTTATAAGCAGCAGGCGAGAATAGTCACAACTGTTGTACGGAAAGCAAAGTCTGATTATGAAAAGAAACTGGCTCTGCGTGCGAAAGACAACCCCCAAGAATTCTATCGACATGATGCAAGTAAAAGAAAGAATGAATATGAAAGAATAACTCTTGCAAATCCAGATGACGTAAGGGTTATAGATGCAGAAGTTATTCAGTTAATGAGTATCCATTTCGTTAAAAGTTATCGACCTGGTGAACGTAACATTGAGCTCACTGTTACCTCTTCTCTAGATGAAGAAACGCAGATGCGTGAGGCCGAGGTATTAGAGCTGTTGCACAAATTCATTAAGAATTCAGCAACAGGGACTGATGGAATATTAGCACGTGTACTAAAAGAGTGTTCAGCTGAGTTGATCATTCCTTTGACCAGGATGTTTAATATGAGTCTCAGAACAGGTAAGATTCCGCAGGAACGGAAGGAACGTATGGTAATTCCATTGCATAATGGTGGTGCAAAGACTGGTGTATCAAACTACCGACCAATTAGTATCTCAGGAGTGGTGGTGAAGATTTTGGAAAAATTAGTTAGGGCCAGCATTCAGAAATGGGTTGACAGTGAATCTCTATTTTGCAATGAGCAAGATGGGTTTACTAAGGGAAGGTTATGTTTTAGCAACTTGCTCACATTCTATAACAATGTTACCACTGAACTAGACAAGGGGAATGGATACACCATGATACTTTTGGATTTTGCTAAGGCTTTTAACAGAATACAACATGACAGACTGCTGCATAAACTGGAGAAAATGGGTTTGCGTTATACAACATTAGCATGGATAAGAGGATGGCTGACTGACAGATATCAAAAAGTGGTATACGGGGGATCTGAGTCTGCAAGGTTTAAGGTAACTAGTGGTGTACCACAAGGATCAGTGCTTGGTCAACTGTTATTCAATCTGTACATTAATGATATTGGGAAGGATTTGACAAGAAACGTACAGTTATTTGCTGATGATGCAAAGATAGGTAGGGTAATCAGGAATGCTGCTGATATGCAGTCTTTGCAGAATGATTTGCATAGGCTGGAATTGTGGGCATGGGAAAATGGGTGTTAGTTCAATGTCAGTAAATCTCAAATCATTCACTTTGGGGTGATTAGATATCCAATGTCGTATTATATTGGTGATATAATACAAAAGATAATTGTAATGCTGAAACGAATGTTCACATATAAAGATAAGGGTGTTGTTTTGTCTCTTTACAAGGCCTTGATAAGACCTCACTTGGACTATTGTGCGCAGGTCTGGTCTCCTGGTTTCCGTTGTGATTCTGATATATTGGAGAGAGTAGAAAGGCGAGTGTTAAAAATGATATCAGGATTGTGGAATACTGATTATGAAGACAGATTGAGAATTTGTAGAGTGCAGACACTAGCAAACAGGAGAAAGACGGATGATATGATTGAAACTTACAAACTGCTGAAATGGTTATACAAGATTTCAATTGATGGGATTTTTCAATTTATGGAGGGTGGGGAAAGGACGAGAGGACATCCTTGGAAGCTGAGAATGAAAGCTGCCAAGAAGGGTGTAAGGGCTAGATTTTTCTCTTAGATGGTGGTGCGTGATTGGAATGGATTGCCATTGGATGTTGTGAGTGCAAGCAGTGTGAATGAATTCAAGAATAACTGTGATAGCTGGTGTGTGTGTAGTATAAGGCCTCCCTCGATGAGTCTCTGACTTCCTGGAGGTCTCTCGTAATAATAATAATAATAATAATAATAATAATAATAATACTCTTCCAAGAACATTAAGGGGCAACTATACCAGCACCCTCGAAACAATACAAAGATCCCTTACAACCCGAATGGTATATTTCTTTACCTTCATCAGCTCGCTCTCCCGGAAACTAGGAAGAATTTTGAAAACATTTAATATTAAAACGTGTTTTTCAACTCTATAACCTAAGTCAATTCTAAACTCCAAAACTAAGGTCAGTTCTAAGCCACCAAAAACAGGCTCATAACCTTTTTCAGTTCCCCGATGTATATACTGTAAGGTAATATGTGATTGCGGGAGGCCATACTATGGCCAGACTGAGAAGTCAATCCTCCTATGGCTAGTGGAATATCAGAGAGACATTTCATATAATAGAGTCAGAGCAAGCGCACTCTCAACTCACGTCTTTTTTTCAGTGAACACAAACGATGAAGGCCGCCAACACGGAGTAGATTGGGATGCAACATCGAACGTTTATATTTGTCACGATGAAGTGGAACGGCGCATAGTTGAGTGCAGAGAAATTGCCCTAGACTTGTCTCATATCAACAGCAATCTTGGTTACAGTCTACCTGACTCGCATAGTTCTGCCATTAGGTGCTGGCGTACGTGTGATCTCATACGCTCGCATTTCTACAATAGAATATAGAACGGACTATAGCGACAATTCAAACTTAACTTCAGTTCACAAGTCTGTTATTATAATACCACAGTGTTTCTATGGATTTTTACGTTTTTTAATTTGCTTTAATATATATATATATATAATGAGAAAAATCGCTATATTAGAGTGCAGTTTGCATGAAAGTGAATCGCAAGGAGGGAGATTTTTATAGCTGGGAGAAAAAAATGTTCAAATTTTCACGATAGATGGAGCTCTATCATATGCCTCGTTTGCAAATACGTGCAAATGAGAGTTCTATAAAATGTAGGGTGTACCGCTGTGAGCTCTTAATGAATGCGTACGAATTCCCAGTCATCAGGACGAACGCAATTGCTTTCGTGAAAAGAAACATTTGTTGCTGTGATGCTTTCGCACCAAGAAGGATGCGGAATACTGATGTTTTCGCTATGCTTGTGATTCTGGCAGCTTCCCATGCACTGCTTACACCGCTAGGGCATTCATTTGCGATCCACAACGCTTTGGATAACACTGGTCTGCATGTTCGAGGGCGATCTGACAAATTTCCAGTTTTCCCGAAACGTCGTATTAGAGACTGTATTCTGTCAGGAGTGATAGGACCTTGATCTTTCTTCATTCTTTTCCGCATTCGAAACTTTCGTAAAACTTCCGCTACCGATTCCCCACTTACGTTAGTGAAATTATCCTATCCACCAAAATAAGCATCACAGCAACAAATTTTTGTTTTCACAAAATCAATTCTATTCACCTCCCCCCCATGACTGGGAATTTGCAAGCATTCATTACGAGCTGTCAGCAGTACATCCTGCGTTTTATAGAACTCTCATTTGCACGTATTTGCAAATGATGCACGTAGCTACCCGGCAAAAAAAAAAAAAAAAAAAATCCCCCTGCTGGCAATTCCCTTTAATGCAAACCGCACTCTAATTTACCGATTTTTCTGATTTTTTTGAATTATTAAAATATTTCGGAACGTATTGGACACCCTGTATAAAATTGTAATAACAGAACAAGTACAAAAAGAAAGTAGCGTGTTTGAAAACAAAATGCGAGCTTGAGTTCCAAACAAACGCATACTACGCGCTGTCGCCAGTGCGCCAATACTGAACAGAGACAACGTGTGCGTCAGAGAGATTGAAACTTAGGCTGTTATTGATATGAGAAGAATCTAGAGAAATTTCTCTAGATTCGACAATCTTTCTCTCGAATTCATCATAGCACACATGGATGTTAGAAATTTGAGTCCAGTTCACGATGTGTTGACGGGCTTCGTCTGAGTTAAATGAAAAGAGAACGAGGCTAGAGAGAGCGCTGGCTCTAGTCCTGTTATAGGACATATCTCTACGGTGTTCTTCCAAACGTAGAAGGATGGATTTAGCAGTCTGACCATAGTATGGCTTTACATAATCACATAAAATGTTGTACACTCCTGGAAACTGAGTTGGAAGATGTTTCTCTTTAGGTTTACTAAGTATTGAACGAGGTTTTGGGAACATAAGCTCTCTTTCACCAAAACTGGCAAAAATTCTCAAGACGTTTAACTTCAGAACTTGCTTTAACTTCAACTTTAACTTCAAACTTGATTGAATACTTAGTAAACCTAAAGAGAAACATCTTCCAACTCAGTTTCCAGGAGTTTACAATATTTTATGTGATTGTGGAAAGCCATACTATGGCCAGACTGCTAAATCCATCCGTCTAAGTTTGGAAGAACACCGTAGAGATATCTCCTATAACAAGACTAGAGCCAGCGCTCTCTCTAGCCTCGTTCTCTTTTCAGTTAACTCAGACGAAGGCCGCCAACACATTGTGAACTGGACTCAAGCTTCTAACATCCATGTGTGCTATGATGAACTCGAGAGAAAGATTGTCGAATCTAGAGAAATTTCTCTAGATTCTTCTCATATCAATAACAGCCTAAGTTTCAATCTCTCTGACGCACACACGACAGCGCGTAGTATACGCTTATTTGGAACTCAAGCTCGCATTTTGTTTTCAAACACGCTACTGTCTTTTTGTACTTGTTCGGTTAATGCAATTTTAAGTCTCTGTAATTCTTTATATATTTCTTTTATTGTGATACCTGAAGATGTTGAGCAGTTCAACGAAACTAGTAAACTAGTAGTATCTTTTCAAATATACCATGTCATCCTTTTTTTTTTCTCCGTATCAGTCATTAAATCTTTTTCATATATATATATGGGTGTGTGTGTGTGTGTTCTTGATCTTCCACTCGGTTGTAATGATACATTTTAGAGAATAAATTTTAAATGACTTTCATTCTCTAAAAAAAAAGAGAAAAAAAAAATATATATATATAATGCTAAAAAGTCATGTTCCACATTATTATGTTCAAAATGCATGCAAATATTATATTTTTAAATGAAAATCAGATGTACTTCAACATTATTGAAGGGGGACAAAATACGTTTTTACAAATGAGCACACACCCACGGTGGCTTCAGTCGCTGTCGTGTTAATTCATTATAACGCGTTTCATTTTATTCATTATTATTTTTCAGAAGATTAAGAAAGAAATATGAGCCTGAAGGTTCCTGGGAGCATGATTTGTGATACTTCTTAAATTAATCGGCTAAATGCACCACACACCCGGGTGTAAAGAAAGTATAAAGAACTAGAATGAGTTATGTTTAACCGAACGTACCATGTAGAGGACGAGAAGGCCAATGTTTTAAGCTAATCCCACCTACAGAGCTTGTTAATTCAGTAAATAATCCTGTTCTCGAGACGTCGTTATATTTCTTGAAGTCACTTCAGGTTAAGGCAGTGACGGTGGCAGTTTCACACTACACGATGAAATTCATCTCCCGCCTAATGATATTCGGGATGTGCATCCACAGTTTGTTTGTCAGAGAGTAGATACGAAATCCACTCGTCCAGTCCGCTCTGTCGACATAGATGAATAGCCGAAGTAACAGTGGACTCTTTGAAATATTTCCTGAGATGTTTGGAGCTGATGGGTTTCTGGGACGTGTTTGAAAGTTTTGTTTCGAAATGCTATACTTTTAAGTCAACTATTCGCTTAAACTTTCCTCATGTGTGATTTGATTTTTCAGGAAGCGGATATCGCAGTGGAAATAGTTTCCATCACTGAATCTCGAAGCAAAGTCGTGGATTTTTCGTACCCATATTTATTAGACAGAGTGAATTTTGTTACTCTTAAACCAGCACTAAGGAACAAAAGCTTCGTGTATTTAAGACCTTTTCAGAGAAAGGTAAATATTAATGGATCGACGATTACATTTATTACCAGTTACATATTTCTTTTTCCTTTTTAATAAAAAAGTTGAATCGATCTCTGGTATGAAGTATTTGTTTGACATCCTTTCCTGAATAACAGTATAACAACAAAGACATTTTCCCAATAGTCTTATTTTATTGAAAAATAATTACTCAGAATCTAACATTATTAAATATGTACATTTTAAAATTATTTGGAATTTCAATTTGTCTGCAAGAAATTAGATTCAGTGATGCTTTCATTATTTTGTTATTTTCTTTATGGGATTTTATTCGAAGTGACTCCACTGTTTAATTGAATGGATGGATAGAAATAATTTATTCACAATTAATTCTTAAAAATTTATGACTTGTTTAAAATCTGATCGTATAACCGTAAAAGGAAGTGTCTGACATCATTATGTGAACTATTACACTTTTCTTTTTTTTCACTGCAGGTGTGGCTGGGATTAATTCTTTCGTTTTTCACCGTGGGATTTTCTTTGTTTGCCCTTTGCTATTTGAGGCACCTCCTCTTCAAGAGCCGGATTCCTTTGGCGACTGTTATTCTATGGTATTTGTTCGGATCTATCGTGGCTCAAGGTAATCGACACTACGGCATAAAACTGAGAATATTTTGCTCAACATTATTACAGTATTGCAAAACGTCATAATTTAGCGAGAATGTTTTCTTACGAACCTATTTGTGGGCTCATGTATTGCAATTTTCAGGTCATACAGGCGGAAGACAGTCTTTTTGGGCATCCGACTCAGCGAGATTGCTCTGTGCCACCTGGAGAACGTTTTCCGTTTTGATTACATGCAGCTACAGTGGCGCGATCCTGTCATATCTCATGATTCCTGAACGAGATCCCGTCGTGGACACAGTTGAGAAACTCTACCGTGCCGTATCCAAGGGGAGATTCTCTTGCGGCACTCTCAACGGGAATAGCAAATACGCTCTACTAAAGGTGAGGTATATTTTCCCTACTTTTAACAATAAATTGATAACAGTGGCATTGTGAAGCAGCCATCATTGAGGGAGGGGGGGGAGGTCCCCCGCTTAGTAGAAAATGTCAGCAAAATTTGAAGAACATATGAGAAAGTCTATTAAACTTTTCGAAACATTTATTTCTGTAACTTTGATTTATATTATCTAATTCCATGAAAGGAATGAAAGTTTATAAATAATGTTTAAAAAAATTGTGTGTTCTTCCTTTTAATCTGCACAGCCGAAATCTATTATGCTCCTTCAAGTTTCTTTAATTTCAAATGTTCACAATTCCAGAAACTACTCTAAGGAAGTTTTCGTGTCTTAACTCTATCTTAAGAATATTAAGAAGCGAATACCAAATGGAAATAAGATTGTCTGATTAATTATAAGTTTTCATTTCACACGCTTCAGAGTTGATTGTTTAGCATTCTTCATCGTACAAGTGCAATGAATAATATGCTTCATACAAAATGGAGAAATGTTCGTAAGTAAATGTGCTAATAGTTGTCAAATATACATTTTAAGGTTTCTATTGAATAAATTAACGAATAAAAATATGCCTTGTATTCCTAAACAATGTATCTATCTGTAAAAAGGACTCCCGCCTAATGATACTTCTTTCTAGGATCTCCTATTTTTCTCCGTTCCACTCTATAAATGGACTATATGCGATATGAGTTAATCACGAATGCTTCCTAATGTCTTGCAGAATGCATCCACGGAACCATACCGAACACTCGGCCATTCGATGCTCAAGGACCCCCAGAACACGATTAACGGAACCAGCCAAATAGTGGAAAGAATCAAGAAAGGAAATTATGCCTTCATTCAGAACGAGCTTATTTCAGTACTGCAGTTGAATCTTTCTGACACAAGCGAGATGATGCTAGCTAAGGACGCCTTCTTCATTGACCTGATGGGAGTCGTTTTCCAAAAAGGAAGTGATTTAAAAATGTACTTCGACATAGTGTAAGTATTTAGCTCAGACCTCCAAATATATTTCTCAATACGTTTCTCTCTTTATTCAACTAGAAAAAAATCAGTCTTTTTCCTTTTAATGAAATAACAACATGAATTTCGGGTGGGAGGGGTGAAACTATTCGGGAAATTATTTTTTCTGTCTTCAAATATTTTTGAAATAGCAATTGGAACTCGTGTTCTAAAGTTGCACGAAGGAGGAAAGGAAGGAATGGAAAAATCCAAACCAAGCACGAGACTTAGAAGTTAATGATTTTCTTCTGGCAAAGAAAAATGGCTTCATTTCTATTGTTATAGTTTTCAAGACCGGCGGAGTAGAAATAAAATAATGATCAAAGAACTAACGGACAGCTCCAGAAATATATTAATATTTTCATGAATATTTCATCCTTAAGAAAGCAAAAATAGCGTGTGAGATATCCTCACCAGTAAGCTACATTTACAGCAGCGAACAAATTAATCCGAACAAGCCGACGTTTCGTCAAGTTTTTGGTTTTATTTCACAATACTTTTAGATTTGGTTTATTATTTTCAGTTTTGGTTTGAGTTCACTAAGCTGGTTGAGTGCTGCTTGTTTTAAGTTAATATTCGTAATGTTTTATTAATTTTATGTAGCTAAAAATGGATACATCTCCAAGAAAGCGTTCAAATATATCTACTCTTTCTCAGCACACATCCAAGACTCAAAGACAAGTTGCTAATGAGTGTGATGTTGGTTTGGGTACTGTTAATGCGAATTTAAAGAGGTTTAGGGGAAAAGGTACCCTTTCACCTGACAGAAAAGGAAAATGTGGGCGAAAAAGGAAAACTACACTAACTCAAGATCGTTTAGTAGTTAGAAAAAGAAACATAAATCCGAGATTGTCTGCATTAGACATAAATAGAAATTTGACAGCTGGTGGAATTGATGTTTCTGACATGACAGTCCATCGAATATTGTTGGAAGTTGGGAGGACTGCACACAGACCAAAAAAGAAACAACTGTTGGTGAAGGCCGTGCAGAAAAAAAAGGCTCCAGTGGATTGGACTGCTAAGAAGTGGAAGCAGGTCATATTCTCAGATATGGCCATTTATTCTCCCGTTCAACCTCCAACAAGTTCCTAAACTCCCAACCTGAAAGATGCTCTGGGATTGCTTTACACATGACAGTCCAGTATCACTGGTGGCTGTTGCCATGAGGACCAAAATACATAAAAATATTAGAGGAAAGAGTGGTCCTTAGATCTAGAAAGACAAAGAACTCGTCTTCCAACAGGATCTCGCTTCATGGCAGACTTAAAAAAAAAAGAAAGAGTTCCTCCAAAATCATAATATCCAATTGATTTCAGTGGTGGCCAGGTAACACTCCTGATATTAACTCAATAGAAAATGTTTCGGCCATATGATAAATTGTGATATAAAGGATAACTTAATGCATTTCATTATAAAAGTATGGTTTCGAGATGCAGAAATAAGAAACATGGTAGAATCCATGCCTAAGCGAATTAATGAACTTATTACGAACAAAGCAGCACATAAATTATTAGGTAAAATTAGTTTTATTTTTGTATTATTTTCTCGCGAAATTAATTTTTTTGCTTTAAAATGTGAGTGTTCGAATTAAGATCATTTAGACAGCTCTCACTATGGGCTGTTTCCTGCCTTCCACGTGACCTTAATAGAGATCAAAAGTGATGTGAGCAGTGCGTCTCGCAATAATCCGTAGGCTAGTTTCCATAGCACAATCAGTATCGATCAAACTCTTTGGTTGAAAAGACATTTGGAAGCATCCGAACTTTGAGTAGCCTGGAAAAAACAAGTCACGTGTGTTTCTGCTGAAGTCGAATTAGTAATTTCAAACGAATGTTGCGAGTTTTATTCTTCTGTAAACATAAGTGTATTCATCTGCCAAAATAGACAAACCAGATCAGCCAGAACGGTACACGTAAATTACCGACATTAGACTCTGTTCTCATAGCCTTAGTTGCGTTGTGATCATTCACAAGTGAACTTAAACAAGAATCATGTGTGAACTTTAGTTTGCTTATGCTTACATAAATACCAATGAAAACAAGATAAAATTTCAGTTGCTCTTTTCCGTTATGGCTCAAATGTTATTCTGATTACTACATATTGATAGCTGCCCAGAATGTAGTAAATTCAGTGGCAGAATTCAATCTGTCATGTTTCTGGATCTGAATGCAGCATTATTTACTCCCTCCCCCCACAATGCTTAGGTTATACTGTTAAAGATCGTTCATCAGATCTCCGTTAACTTTGTCCACACTCCATTACCACTGGATTCGTTTGGCATTCGTTCAAGTGACACTTTATTTTGCACTTCAGTCTATTAGCTATCGAAAAGTCTAGAAAGACTTAACAAAAGAAATGCAAGAGACCATAATAGATCATATTACCTGCTAGATGCAGGCAATAAGAATGCAATTACTTTTAAGTATAATATATTTACAACCCATAAAAATATACCTTTTCATTCACGAAGGTCTTTACATCCAAAGAAAAAATTTCGAAGACAGACTTAGAGGAAAAAATAAAATGAATTACGATTTAAATACGTTAAGTCATATTGTAAGATTGTTCTGTTTCAACTTCATGTTTTAATAACATCATGACAAATGCGGAAATTATGGTTGCAATTTATATCAAAAAAATAAATAAACGAGTAAAGGTTAGAACTGATAGAAGCAGACGGACTTTACTGCGAATGCTAAACAAAAGAACCTTCGAAAATAGTGTGAGAATCAACATTAGTAGATCACTGAAACGTTCGTTCTGTGATTGATCTCAATGCCGTATCAAGAAATGTAGAAACTAAATAGGGTGAAAAAAATCTACAATATGAACACATGCCTCGTGCTCCTGTATGTATGTGTAACTAAGGGCAGACTCAATGATCGTAATTTAATAAAATAAACTTGACTCGTGGCTTTTAAACAAAGAGGAACCGAATGATCAAAAGTATAACCTCGAAATCACGAATGTTCTCCGTATGTGAATACGGAGAACATTCTTCACAAACGTGCCCTTCAGTGGTTTCACCCTCTGAATTCCATGATGGATCGAATGTAACAATTTTATTGCCTTCCCAACGGCATTCTCATTTTGCTTTTTTTTTTTTTTTCCTCGTCCAGAATATCAAGACTGGCGCAGACTGGCATTGTCGAGCAGTTTCTTCGTGAAAGCGAGTATAAGGCACAACTGAAGAGAGTAGCGGTGGATCCTCCTGATGCATCTGAAGAAATTCCGAAGGCGTTAACTCTCCAAGACATTGAAGATGCTCTCTGGCTGCTCGTCATCGGATACTTGGTGAGCATTGTCGCATTCGTACTCGAAGTGGGGATTATGAAAGGAGCCTGTAGGGCGAGGGGCAAACATTGTCCATTCCATTTCTCGCGATCGCATCGGGCGAAGAAGAACTAGCCAAAACATGCCCCAATCAAAACGAAACATGTAAAAATAAAGATGCGCCTGTACTGACACCACCCATGCCAATAAAAGTTCTCATTAGAATCACTTGAATTCTTTACTTTTTCTTGTTTCTGACACAAGACTCATCATTGAAATACCGAGATGAAAAGCCTATAAGCAATTTTTAAAAGCATCTAGGCGGTGGAATCAATTTTTATTAATTCCACCGTCTAAACAACAGAAATACTTTCTTCTGTTGTCACAGTTAGATCATCACTCTTTATAAGAAACAGCGCTTAGTCATCACTCTTCATAAGAAATAGGGCTTTGGAAAAACTTTCTTTCTGTTTGCATTCGTTAAGCTACTCTAAGATTCGTGCCAATATTTATTTGCTACTGGTTAAATTCAGGTTCGTGGTTAGATTCAGGCTTAGAGTTCTTCTTCTATTAATGGATTATTAAAATCTTTCGCTATTTCATCACAAGAGCAATCAATATGTTGAGGAAATCTTGAACTCATACAAGCGCATGTTGGCCTCAGGAGGAAATTTAATTATAATAACCTCCGTAAAGCGAAAACATCTGCCTTTATGCTCATACTCTTCTTTCAAACATTCTCTTCTGGTTTGTGCTATTCTCTTTATAGCGCAAAATAAAGCACAATCCACATTTACACAAAATAAAAATAAATAAATAAAATAAATGATACCGATAAGAATCATGAAACAACAAAACTTGAAGCTGGACGCAGTTTGCACAGCTTCAAGTTTATAATTTCGTGAAAATTTCATGTTTCATTTCATATATCAAAAATCAGTGATTCTTAACCTATTGGGCGCTCCCCCTTTGGGGAGCGGAAAATACCTAAAATGGGGGCTTACAAAGAACGGGAAGAAAGCGGAAAATGGAAGAAAAGTGGAAATCGCGAATGTTTACGAAAGGCTGATACGATTCAACGGTCTGTGCAGGGATGCCAGATCTAAACAATTCTCGAAAGATTTGATGGCATATTTAAATTTGGATGAATATTTAAAAATTATAATTAATTCCTAATTTTGTTTTGCTAACTTTTATGGGTTCCGTCAGTGCCTCAACACAAGAATTGCAAGGGGAGGAAGGTGGGGTACGCCACATAAACTAATATTAAAAAATGGGGCGCACATGAAAGAAGGTGGAGAACACTGCCATAATGAAAGCATGAAATTGGACAAACGTTCTTGATTGGTAGCCACTTCTTGAATTCCACTATATGAGCTAGAGAATTCTACTTGGCATTTTTACTTATTCATTTTAATCCTGCAACTCGAATAATGTCACATTTTTAAACGTTTTCGTTTCTAGAACGACAGGTATCCCAAATACTGTCCACTAACAACAGCGCTGTTTGTTGTACGGAAATATTGGAAGGAAAACAGCGTTTCGGTTCATTTGATTCAGCCTTTTGAATGTCTACTGTCAGCTATAAAGTAGATCCATAATCTCAGCGGTGGAACTACTCAGAGACAGGCAAAATTCTATCCCCAAGCAGAGCCTCTCAAATCAGAGCCAGAGCCGCACGGGTGTCGACCTTTTGAGGTCTCGTCAGTGGAAGACAGACCTTAAAATGCTAAGGTTGAATTGACAATTGACATTTATGTCAATTATGATTTACTCATAATTGACATGGGCATGGAGATTATGCATCGTTATAGGAGGTTAAAATAGCTTTTGTCTTCTATATTTGAATATGTACGTTGCCTCGTATGCTGCAGCTTGCTGAATCAAATCGTTGGGATATGTGGAAGTCTTTAGGAAAAACGTTGATGCTAAGGATTGCAGAAAAGATAAAATATAGGGAATATTTGTGTCTCTATGAAGTTGATTGTTTCTAACATACCACGGGGAGTTCAGAATCATTCTCAAGCACACTTGTTCTCCACTCGTTGTACCTTGATAATGTTAGTATTAGAGGTGTGGCTCCAGGCTGGAGAGGCATAGGTAATTTTAGGACGAATCGTCATCTGGTATAGCTGCAATTTGATTCTGTTGCTAAGTTTGCTATTTCTATTAATTAGCGGATAGATCTGAGCTATGGCTTTAGATGCCTTTGCGCACGTAGATTTGATGTGTTGGTTGAAAGATAGCTTTTTGTCGAGAATTACACCCAGGTAATTTGTTTCTGTCCGCCAGGGAATTTTAGTATTGAATAGTAACACATCTCCTGCAGGAAACATTGGCCTTTTTGAGAAAAGAACGGCTGAGCTTTTCAGGGTGTTGACTTCCAATCTTTACTTGGAGAACCCCTCCAGCTTTAGAATATTTTCTTGAAGCTTTATGGTAATGAAATGGGGTCTGAGAGATCTGTTTAGTATTGCCGTATCGTCCGCATACAGGGCCAAAATGGAAGTCATCGGATTATGTGAGATGTCTGATATGTATACAGAAAACAGCAATGGGACGATGTAGAACCGTTGATTTTAACTTGCACTGATCTATTCTGAAGATATGAATGGATTAGACGAAGCATTTAGTGAGGTACCAGCTGAGATAAGTTTGTGCAGGAGTCCAAAATGTCAGATTTTGTCAAATGCTATGGATAGGTCTAGGAAAACAGCTCCTGTGCACTGGCGCCAGTTGTAACTGGTGGTGATGTATTCGACAATTCTGTGGATTTACTGGGTAGTACTACAGTGCTGCCGAAAACCAAACTGTTCTTTAGGGAGGATGTTTAGGTTATTTATGAGGTTTAGAGTCGTGAGAGGATGACCTTCTCTGCAACCTTACCCAGATTGGAGATAAGACTGATTGGACGATAATTTTGTAGAATGTGTGGGTCCTTGCCTGGCTTATGAATTGGGATTACATCAGCCAGGTTCCAGGTGGAAAGAAAATAGTGAAATCTTAAGACTGCATTTATTATACTGGTCAGGTGCACTACAGCTTTTCGAGGCAGCAGCTTGATCACCCTGTTTGAGATGCCGTCTGGTCCAGGAGCTTTATTGTTCTTACGTTTTTTAATAATATCATATAATTCAACAGGTGATGCAGATGCAATATGGTCAGCACTAGTATCTGGAAGATTTAATGCATGCCTGACCTGTCTGTGGATTTTGTACAAGTGATTAAAATCTAAGTTGTTATAAGAAGGTTTGCACTGCTCCTCAAGATTCTTTGGTATGGCTTCTGCCTTATCTGCATCTGTGTGGGCCCTGGTTTCAGATTATGGGGAGAAGGAACTGTTTTTATTTTTGATGTTTCTCAGTAACCCCCAAATAGAGTGATCAATAGTGAGATAGATGCTAACTTTTTATCCCAAACTTGGTTTCCATGAGTTTTAAGTGCGTCTCTTACTACTCCATTCAATCTATTAAGAATATACGAAATCTCGTCCTAGCTCTGTTCTTCTCTCTGATCAGGTCCATAATATCCTCAGGCAAACGATCAGGCTTGGGAACAGGTTTGTGGAAGGTTGCAACCGTTATAGCGGACTTAATCTGTTTCGTGAGGCTAGTCACTGCAGATTCCACATCTTCTGGTGTGCATATGTGAGGGACGGGTCGAATTTGATCCCTAATTGCTTTAGACATTCAGGCATATCTCCCACGATATGCCTGAATGAGAGGGAGGAGACAGGCATTCTTGTTCTCCCAATTGAGTAGAATTGGGTTGTGATCCGACGACAGCTCGTTTAGTGATTTAAGACTGTACTGTAGTTTAATGTCTTGCAGGATAGTTATATCCAGGATGTCAGCAGTGCCAGATGTACTTAGATGAGTTGGTTCGGTAGATCCAGCCACAACAGCATAGTTTGATCCTGTGTAGCTGGAAAGGATGCGACCATTTTTATTGGTAGATTTACGGTTCCAAGCAGGATGTTTTGCATTGAAGTCTCCAGCGATGACGACCGGTCCTTTTACTCCAAGGATGGCATCCAGATCTGAGGTCAATAATGTATTCAATGGAGGGTTGTAAGCAGAAAAAATTTTAAGGTTCGCAATTGAGTTTGTGAGGACATTAATTCCTGTGATTTCGAGGTTGGTTGTAGGGTTGGTTATTGAATGATGATTGATATAGTTTTTGATAAGGATGGCTGTACCTCCACCTCTATACCCAAGTCTGTCGTTTCTGTAAATCTGATACCCTCTGATTTTTAGGGTGTCAGCAGGCCCCAGGTGAGTTTCATTGATTATAAATATATCTGGGTTGTATCTATTATTGAATTCCTGGATTTCTAACAGTTTATTTTTGATACCGTTGACATTCCAAGCAATAATCCTAAGGTAGTCGGGGCGATTTTTTACCTATGCATCAGAGAGTGCAGATAATATGGTTTGGGTTTGCTGTAAGAATCTTTTTGTAACACTTAGTGATGGATTTGAGTTGCTGAAATCGTGCAGCATGTTTGCAAGAGAAGAGGTGATAATAGCTGATAGATTTGAATGTGGATTATTCAGGTTCTGGGTTTGTACTATCTGTTTGGAGCAGGCCACATCAGAATATGTTCTCGCTTGATTTTGAAGATTCATTTTCTTAAGGGGTTCAGTTAATGATGAGCGAGTACCTGTTGTCATGATCTCACTCTCGGAGTACTGAGCTTCAGGAACTCTCGCACTAGATGACGGGCTAGATTGATGATTTGGATCGTTCCATCTGTTTTTGGGGTGATGTATACACCCTCTATAATTAGCAGGGTGAGGACCCACACAATTAGCGCACTTAGCCAGGGTGGATTTTGGCTTGGCGCAGGTGTTTGTGGGGTGATTCTCGCCACATTTTAGGCATCTGACCTGAGCTTTGCATAGCTTCTGGGCACGGCCAAATTTTTAGCATCTGTGGCATTGCGCAGAAGATACTTTCTTTCTCAAAGGTTCTGGGGGTGATTTTGAGTCCACAGATTGATTTTAGATTATAGATGTCTTTGTAAATGTTATGAATTTCAACTAAGACTTAAGGAATAGGTGTCTTATTTGATCTAAACATTCTAGTGAACTTTATGGGAGGCAGATCCTGTAAGTTAAGGTCAGTAACTATTTCATCCCTGTCAATATCCTCGGCGACTCCTCGTAGGACCACTTTCAGATTTTTTTCTGAGGTAAGTGAAAATGTGTGATATTGAGTCCAGTTACTTTGTAAGATTTCTATAATCAGCCACCGTGGTGGGCTGAATTTTTATGCATTCGTCTACATTTTAGCAGATCTATAACTTATTTGTAAGTTAGCCATGATGGTTCTTAGTGTTGTCCATCTCTGCTTTTCCCTTAGGATAATCGGTGGCACCTTTTCATTGGGGAAGACAGAGGGACTGAAATGGGAACATCCTTGTCCATACCAACATCATTTGTTGGCTCAGAAGTGAGAGTTTTTCTCTTCTTACGAGCGTGGATTTCTCCTTGATCAGAAGGATTGGAGGTAGAGACAACTAGATTGAGTTTTTCCTCCATTTGAGGAGAGTCTTCATTTTCCTCAACGTCGACTTCAGGTGAAGAATATAAGTTTAAGTAGCCTGGCCAATCCCGTTCAAACTTTTTGAGAAGCTTTTTAATAAAAGTGAGTGCTAGCCTTTTATCGAGTGACTCGATAATGATGTCGGGGTCGATCATGCTAGTAGGCTATGTCAGCTTTAACTTCTTTTGAAGTTTATCAATAAGTACAAGAGCCGGCTCTTTATCGAGCAAATCAGTGAATACGTCTAGGTCAGGTACCTTCATATCGTTTTAACTGCGTATGAGCATTAATAAAAATCCCGCAAGCCTAAAGGCCTGCCAGCAGAAATTTTTGTAGAATATCCTGCAGCCGCAAAGGACTTCCAGCAATACCAAGCGTAGGCTAAAGGAAGCAATAGCAATTAAATTGCATTTAATCAAAGTCTTACCTTGATATTTCACAAAATGAAGAACGCTTCGAATTCATTCATTCACAATCTCTTATGCGATAACTGCTATCGGCATTTTTCAGTTCCTTCTCTCCTGTTTACCTTCGTTCTCCAATTCGCTAAGGTTGAAGTAATGCAGAGTTCATTGTGAATTTTACCTAATCAAGTTTCCACACGGTGCTTTGACCTTATAAATAAAATCTCAGGATAAGAGATAGATATAGAAAGATTTTTAACTTGGGTATATTATGTATTCAAGACACCAAGTAATTTTATATAAACTTGGTTTTTAATCCTATTTCTCAAGTAAGCAAACAGACAAGAAAGTCAAGTTTGCGCCTGCTCCTAGTGCAAGTCTGAGGCAACTCGTGGTAAAGGTAGATTTCTACATCTATCTCTTATCCTGAGATTTTATTTATAAGGTCAAAGCACATTGTAGCAACTCTTTTAGGTAAAATTCATAAGCTCTGCATTACTTCAAGCTTAGCATTTCGGGTCTGGCTCCCACTGACGAGACCTCAATAAAGGTCGAAACCGGTATGGGTAGTGACCATTGCCTTTGGTGTTTAGCATCGTACATCTCCGCAAGGGGATGTGCTTTACATGAAGGGAAAAATACTAAGGAAAGTGATCAGATCTTTACCCACCTTTACAACGAGTTGCCTCGACTGGCACTACCAAGAATTGCCTTGGACTTGCACTACGTGCAGCGCAAACTTGACTTTCTTGTGTGTTTGCTTACTTGGGAAATAGGATTTAAAACTAAGTTTATATAAAATAGCTTGGTATCTTGAATACATAATATACCCAACATATAATATATATATATATATATATATATATATATCAGAATATAAGATCAGAATAGCTGTGATGAAATGTTTTCTTTCTTCACAATATTTTAAATTTAGTGATTTTTTGTGTTTGTAAGCGCTCTTTTAAAGTAAGCATGAAGTCAGTTGATTTATTGAGATTGTGATGCTTAAGAAGACATCTCTTTTCCAATCGCGGCGACTCTCTCGCTGATTAGAACATAGATGTGGTGTAGAGTAACCGTAAAGCTTGATCTTTGCTGCTTCAGTTCAACATTGTCGGTTAAACGTTTAATCTTTCTTTCTTTCTCTCTCTCTCTCACTCTCTTGTCATCATTCAGTCACGAAAGCTTTCACAACACTCGGCGATGAAGTGACTGAACCTATAATTACTTCAGCCGAACAGTGAACATGTGGACACCCCTTTCCTGTTGGGTGCGATTGCAACTCTGTGCGTGGAGCATAAACACCAGTTACAGGATTCGCAGAAGCTCTTATTTTTGGAGGACCAGTGAGTGAGAGCTTTTCTTTTATTGAGTAATTTTAGTAAGTAGAATGAAACACGCATTCCATGTGTGACATTCGGTATTCCCTTAAACTCGTCGGATCTACAACATACACACCGCATGGAGGCTCCACTTGATCGCCACGTACGTGAAATGTAGTTTTAAATTTTATTGAGCCGAATGTGCTTCTGTATATTTGGGCAACCAGCTGCGCGTTTTGTTTTCATTTCAATACTTGTGGTATCTCAGAGGAAAAGGGAAGGTTCATGAAAATAAACTAATAATAAGAGAGCCAACGCCCTTCTTAATTTCGAGATTCTTTCCTTAGTTTAAAATTTCACCGCCTGTCCTACTGCTTATAAAAGTTGCAGGCTGCTTGCTCATCTGTGCTTTTAGGTAGGAGATAATTCTCATCGCATCGCTGCGCGTGAGATTACGACCAGTTTATTGGCGGCAAGAAGTGGTTCGGGAAAGTTCCGTGTTTGATTGCTTTCAGGATTTCCGGATTATGAAAAATAAACTTAAAAACAAATTTAAATCATTTTAGCCCACCGCGGCAAACGTGTGCAGTAAGTTTACAAATAACGAGATGAATGAAGGAGATCGTTCGCATTACACACACACAGGGCCCGATCTCCAGTGCTGGAGGGAAACCTTACTCGACAAAGTGTTTTTTTAAAAAATATTGTAAATGAAGAAGGTTTATCTAAAGCGAAAATACGTTTCATCGTTACAAGTCCACAAACAAATTCGAAATGTGTTCCGTTGATATTCTTAGCTGAAATCGTTGCCGAAGTAATTGAGCAGTTAACTGCGTCTGTTCTCTTGGATGTTTTGTGTGTTTTGTGTGGTGAAAAATTCAATTTTTCTTGGAGGGTAAAAGCTTCTATCTCCACGTGAACGAACTAAGTCCTCTTCAATGATAAAACCGTTATAAATTATTTCATCCTAAACGACCAACTGATCTTGAGCTGCTCGAATTAGTCGGTCACATATGGAGTCAGCAGGTGTGAGAATACACGGCACACACACACTTTAAGAATACCTTCTCAAAACCTTCATGAACTGTCGGGAATAATCCCGAATTTACTTACATTTTAGCCTAAATTTAAATACAAGTATAATCTATTTAGGTAACTCAGAATATTTCCCAATCCTTTTCCCAACTCTAACGATGTTTTTATAGAAAGATAAATGTAGCATTAATATCTTTAATTAATTAAAGAATTAATATCTTAATAAAAATTTAATATCAAAGTTTGTTCCGTCGACATTTTTCTAAGTTGTCCGCGCGGACAACTTCTTTCCACATTACTGAGGTGATATATTTTATAAGATTATTAAAACTGTTTCCCAATCAATCAGCTATTCGTTCTCCATGCGCCCCATGAGAATACATACACGTACTTTGTAGTTTCTGTATGTTATGTGGCAACAGAAGAATGAAGTACTCAGGATTGAAGACAGGAGAAAAGTTCGACAGATAAGGAGAGAATGTTTGAATATATGTTAAACGAATGTACTGTCATTAAACTGTCAGTAAGCGGAAAATTACCAAACGCAATCTAAACCCATACTACGCAAAAGATGCACAATAATGGCTTTCATTTTAACTCTTAAGAGTTCGTATATGTTTGTTTATATGTCCCCCGGTAGAGGAAAATACAAAACCTAAAAAAACGTTCCTTCTCAATCAAAACATGTTCAGGACGAAGATGGAAATACTAGTCTCTGACGTTTGCAGTTTTTCTTCTTCGTAATTTTTAAATACGCACACGAAAAGTTGAAACCATCTGCAGCATTTCAATACTACAGGTTTTACAGTCAATGGACTGTAGTTTAAGGAGTGCTGCCGTGTGTGTGTGCAGTAGATTAAGGAGGAAGAAGGAATCTTTTGATGTGTTTCTGGACCGTTTAGAAAGTTGCAGTCGTTGGGAAAAACAGGGGCGACTGAAATTGTTCAAATCGTCGGAGATAAATCACATGAAAGTTCATTCGGTGTGTGTGTGTGTGTGTGTGTGTGTGTGTGTGTGTGTGTGTGTGTGTGTGTGTGTGTGTGTGTGTGTGTGTGTGTGTGTGTGTGTGTGTGTGTGTGTGTGTGTGTGTGTGTGTGTGTGTGTGTGTGTGTGTGTGTGAAAACTGACAGTAAGTGGATGTTGACTAGCAATTACTCGTATTCTCAGAATATGTGCAGAAGGCAGAGTGAAATATAGATGTCAACGAGCCAAAGTAATGATTTATTATGCCACTGATTGCAAAATGGTGACTCTGCGAAAATGCATCTTTCCTTTGCATAATTCGATGAATAAAACAAAAACAGCCAGCAGGTGTCCAATTATCAGCAGCCACAGGGAACCTTCGATGTCCTCAATAGTTAAAGCTCTCGGGGCATTCAAATCTTCAGGTGGATTTATCATCGGACTTTTCAACTGTAGCTTGAAGATTTCATCCTGAACAAATTTTTCTACGATGCCAGATGGAGAGAGTCTTCTTATTCTAAAAATAAAATAAAAAATAAAATAAAATATTCATTTAGATAATTTTAAAATTTAAAGCAGCGCTTAATAAAACTGAATAATTCAATTCGCACAATTTTTGAAATACATTAAGCACGGCAAGGCCACTTTGAATATGCGGCAATTTGTATGTCAAAGTTTGAAAAAAAAAACTAAAAAACGAAAGCAGGCATTCCTTTTATTTCACATCTATTCAATATTTGAGATGCGACGCACATTAACGATCTGCTTGATATATTCACTTGGGTATGTTCTTTCGTCTTTAAATCTGTTGATTCAACAACAATCTCAGTCCTGATTTGCTAATCAAGCAGATAATGTTGTTTTACGAATTACACATGTTTTAATGAGCTAATTCGAAATGAGTAACAAATATAACAAAATACGTTATCACTCAAAATTACCAAATGGCGATAATCCATGATCAGCCGATCTGCAAGTTTACAAATGTGATTGCTTATAAACCGTAAATTCCGCCTTTTCCCATAGCCACTGTACTACGTCTGCCAGGGAAAAAATGCTGTCGAAGAATGCTGAAATACATTAAGCACGGCACGGCCGCATTGAATACGCGGCAATTTGTATGTCAAAGTCTGAAAAAAAAAATGAAAGCTGTCAATCCTTTCATTTCACATCTATTCAATATTTGAGGCGTGACGCACGTTAATACAAGAAAAAGTGAACAGTTTTTCGGATATTATTCAAGCGGCAGAGTGTTCCCCATCCTATCAGTGGTCCTAACAAGCACTTAAGTGCTCATGACCTTTCCAAGTTGGACTTCTCAACCGCAACCTGTAAGGTGGTTGGCCATTTGCCTCCCGGTGTGTCTTATGTCTGTAAATGTGTGTATTCACGGGGCCGGTTTTCCTATTCAGGGGACGAAAACCCCGAGTTTCCGGGAAACAAAAAAGTCTTACTTTCATATGAGACCAGGTAACTCACCTTTTGCAGAAAGAAACCAGGTAAAGATTCCTCCCGTCACTGACGGGAATCGAACCCAGGTGTTTCTGACCAAAGGGCTTCGTCAATACCGACTGAGCTACGGAGGCTTAGTATTCACTATACGGTAGGAATATATTCAAAACAATCAAATCTATGTAATAATACAGTTGGGTTCGTTAGCGTGGTGCATATGAAAGGAGAAGGAACTTGTGCTTGAACACAAGAAGTAATTGTATTTGAGCTAAGCAGCGTGATAGCGACGGGTCAAAAAATGGAGGTAAACGGAATGGAGAAGCTGACTCACGATTTCGAAGAGGAACGGTGTAGTGGAAGTTGAGAACTGCTTCTCCTTTAACGAAAATGGAAGAATAACGGATGGGCGTAAAGAAGAAATCTATCAGGAAAGTTGTGGGAGGGATATCTGCTAACTGGACTGCCAATCCTAATTGTATTGGAGATCTGTAAGCTGGTCCTTATTAAAGATATTGGTTATGGAAGATTTCTAAGGTTGCTTTGAGGTCGTCAAGAAAGACCACAAGAGTTTCTTCAAACTGAAAATTTGAAAGTGGTCGTCCTGGAGGTAAAGAAGTTGGCTGTTAATGACCTTCTATTAATTCTTAGAAAACTTAGGTGAGAACATTGGATAACAGTCTGGTGGCTAATTTTATCTAATGGACTGAACAGCGTTTGTGTCATTGCTGTAGGTTCGATGCCAGACGAATATATAAAAACAAGTTAGGATAGCTGTTAATATGGAACACATATAATAAGGACAACTAAGAAATATCCTGTAGAACTTCAGACATTTACTGCCCTTAATTATATATATGATGAGCATGGAGAGGTTTTATCGTCGTTTTCTTTCATTGTGTCAGGAGAGTTTAATTTTCTTTTCTTCCTACTCTCACCCATTATTTCAAAAGTATCACCTTATCTTATACCCTGTTAGATATTAAAATTTTAAATATTTTTTTTTGTTTTCTACTACTTGAGTTGACAATATTATAAAAAGTTCACGAACAATATTAAAAATATATATACTATGTGAACAAAACATATATAAGAGGCATACTGAATTTGAAGTAGGCCATTCATTTCATTAAAATTAAAATAGTTAAGTTTAATATGAAATAAGGATAAAACAGATTACAATTTTAACTGCATTAATTTTTTAAATTCCATCAGTTCAAACTTAACTTTCTAAATTAATACACCTAATTAATTAAAATATACGTTAATTTTAAAAATCTTTTGAAAGTCAGATCAGAATTACATTTCTACATTACCCACGTAAATACTTTGCCCAAAAGGAAAGCATAATGAATAAAACTACAGGCATGATTAACCTAACACTTTGTGGAGTTTGGTACAGAACGTTTGTTGAAGAAGAAGAGATATCAATGGGAAGAGATATAAAATATGACATGATGGCGATAGATAAAAAAAAAGAGACTAAAATTAAAATTAGTTGCTTCAACAGGGCTAAGTCCAATACCTAACATTCGATAAATATGCAAAATAATTTGAGTCTTTAAAATTCCCGGAATTCAGAGCGATCTACGCTAAACATAACTCATAAGGAAGTAGAGTAGAGATATAACGATTCTGTGAATAATTGTCAGAATGAACAGATGTTATAAGCGGCAGGATCACATGAAAATTAAGATACTAACGGAGAACTTGACCTTGATAGCATTCATTGAAGAACGTCTCAGTATAGTTAATCAAAGTTATGGTCGCTTATAAAGAATAGAAAAGGAAACACACACACACACGCACGCACACACAGGAACACCAACATCTCGGTGGATTGATGTGGATAGCAGTTCTCTAGAAGTCCGAAGTGTACGTTCTAAGAACAGTAGCTTACATAATATCATACTAATTTGGAAGAAAACTGTTTATTCGCATCAGCAACTTTGATCCTAGCATCGTGAATACGCGTAGAAAGTTCATATCAGGAATTGGAATGCTTCTTAAATTTAATCATCGCTTATAAGGAGTGCTGAGTGGAATATCATTAGATATGGCAACACAACGTTCATTGAGAGAGAATATGCGAGAAATCGAAACCAATCGTTGTAACAAATTTGTTTTCATTGTAAACGAGACATAACTTTGCATTCCACAACATCAATTTTTATATACTGATTCCATGCACGAGAGATCGAAGCACCAATGCTGAGAGTGGGGTGCAGTTGAAGAGTGAGATGACTCTTTCTACTTCATGAGGTAGACTGTTCAGGAGGGCAGACTTCAAGGAAATAAAAAGAGTACAAGAAGCAGAAGCTTCGGTGTGTTTGCAGCTGCAAAGTGAAGGGACGCTGGGCAGCTGCTGCTGCTCGTGTATTAACAGGTGCAACTGAAAGTGAAGGAATGATAGTCGCCAGTGCACTGGGGCAATGACCACAGCGCCGAAATTCTGCATCTGTCAGACAGAAGTTGATTTTATTGATGGTGACCCGTATCTGTAAGAGAGGGATCGTCTATAGCTGATTTCCTGAATTGGATTATAATTTAAGAAATACCAGAAGAGTGCAAAAGCTTTCAAGCATTTTTTTTCCTTCAATTTTAAATTTTCCAAACTCTACACACACACACACACACACACACACACACACACACACACACACACACACACACACACACACACACACACACACACACACACACACACACACACACACACACAGAGAGAGAGAGAGAGAGAGAGAGAGAGAGAGAGGTTAATTAGCAAATGATCCTATTCTGAAATATTATTTATTAACATAATATCATTAATTAAGTGGACACATTTTCCTAAATTGCAATTCAAGTGTTTGGTACATTTCATTCGCGACTACAGTGAACAGTATTGGTTCATATTTTGACTTTTATTTCAGCGGGGAGCACTGATATTTTCCAAATATAAATGAATTTGTACCGAGTCAGGTTATAACATAAAATTACGTATTTTCCTTAACCATACCTATATAATTGCTGGATTCCCGCTTTTTAAAGCTGCATTGCGAACGCAATGTGCTGTCTTAAAGTCACACGCTATACTTAACCGGGACTCTGATGTTTTGAATAAAAGAATGCGAATAGTTCTGCAAGAACTGGAGGCATTGTTAGCTTATGAAAACACAGCTAGTAACTGTGAAGGGAGAGAGAGAGAGAGAGAGAGAGAGAGAGAGAGAAAGTCACCAACAAAATCAACGCAAGTTTATGTTTGTTTTGCTTATCCGATAATGAATCCCGTATTAGAGTAAAGACTCCCTCTTGCAATTCTTAAGAAAGCAGTAAATTTAACTTACATTTTACTACAGTGCGCTATCGACTGTTTGTAAATGCGTGGAGGTTACTCACATTTCGTCAAACGCTGCCTTGAGTGGAGACCTTTTCTGGAACACCACAGCATTCATGGCCATAAAAAAGGCGTCTTTCGCCTGTAAAAACTTGTGGCGTACCGCTAAATTGCCGAAACTTATTTCTATAAATAAAATCTCGTGAAAGACTGCGTAATTTGTCTCTAAAGTGCGAGAGACCAAGTCCTCGTCAGAGTGGTAGATGTTTCTGGGATTCGCCATCATCGCGTTTCCAAAGATGCGGAACATTCCCTCAGAAGCTTCCTGCAAAAGAAGAAAAATATTGATTTTCAGCCCCACTCTGATGGCTTCAACTAAATGCACTGGAAAATAAATCACTTCGTTTATTTACCGCAAGCAAGTTGTACATGAAACTAGCGCTTTCAGATCCGCAGGTGAACCGGCCCTCGATCACAGCTTGTCGGAGTTTTTCGACTGTATCGACCGGAGGCTCTCTTTCGGGAACGAGAATGTACGACAAGATGGCGCCACTGTAGCTGAAAGCGACGATCAGTGCCGACAGTCTCCAGAATACGCAGTACACTTTCAAGCAGTTGGTGCGCCAGAGAGAGACTCTTCCTCCTGAAATTGCACGAAAAGAGGTACCAAAGATCACTGCAAATTGCAAGCAGAAATATATGAAGGAAATTTAGGGTTGACTTCTTTTATCAAAAATTATTAGCCTCTTATAAGAAAATAAAGATATTAGAAAAGCAAAAACGTTTTACCTTTACAAATAATGAGCATGCTTATTTTGCAATTCACGCATTAATCTGCGATTAAATTAATGAAAAATATCAGCTGCGTAAATTTAATTTTAAAAAAAGAGCCGAATTTCAGGTGTGCAATCGTTTATTCGTATATTTTTTGGGAATAAGAAAATCCAATGACACTTGTTTTTCGTAAAGGTAGTTCGTCGAAGAAATACAAGTGAGAATATTTTGTACTTAGTTTTTCAGGAAGGTGCAAGACAGTATTCCTGTAGTCAAGATATTTCTGAAGTTGAGATCACGTGAAGACCCTCAGACAGTATAGATGAAAACATTCGGTTGGAAATACCTGAGCTGGAATCTCGTTTAGGAAGCAAAGAACCTTAATGAGGGCTTTTCAACTGAAGACGACTTCGCCTGTCTCACTCAGTGGTGGCAGGGTTTCTTCCTCTCTGACTCAGCCTGTTCCTCTGCAACCAGGCAACCCAGCTAGTAGACACACGCAGTTTACAGAGAAAAATATGTATAGACATACGGCTGCTCACCTCATCCACTTTACCCTTGGTTACGAAATCCAAGGATACTTGGAAGGTCGTGAGCGATTAAGTGCCTGTTAAATCCATTATGACATTCAAAGCCAAGTTCTCGCTTAAGATTTATACAATTTAAAGTAATTCAAATTTATCTCGTACATACGTGGGTCATTTTAAAAGTTCAACACACAACGTAGTGTCGCCAGTGGGAAGATGTAACAGTTTCCATATGGACATGGCTTCTAAGCCAAACTGAATAAAAACGTCACCTGTTCGTCTTCAGTTTCTGCCGTTCTTGAACTTGTTCGGAGTGGGAAAAGTATGCCAGTCAAGTTGGATATTTTATTTCGCATAAGAAAACAAGGCTATATGTGAGACATATGATCTTTTGGACAAGTGTGGATAGCAAGCGCTTCCTCAGCCTCTCTGTAGTGCTAACATGAGCAGTGCAGAATTCTTTTGCTAAGCCAAAAGAACCATTCAGTAAGAAACGCTTCATAACTTTCGACAAGGTTCCTACAGCACTGATGCGATTTATCAAACAGAAAGAGGTTTGCTGACAGGAAAACAAAACTTACCCAAATGTTGCGGAACAGCGGAAAACGCGTTCCACCTGTATCGATGGCCTGTGAATATATTTTGTAAAATAAATATTTGGAGTTACAACAGGAAAACAGGATACTGAATATACGCCAGTTTTGAAATGACTTTCAGTAACCAGTCTCGACACACATTCAAACACCTGTAACTACTAGAATAACAAGTGCGAAGCGAAAATATTCTCTTACCTTGAGAAACTAAGGATCCAAACATGTACCAAAATATCTCGGAGAGAGAAGGGAAATTACCCTTAAAAGCGATGAAAGCCCAATAGCCGACTGTGTATGCAGCTATTCCTCCAATCAGCACTGAAACGATTAGTCCTAACCACACCTGCAAATAACGGAAATGAAAGTGAGGTTAATTCTGATCTTTCTTTAAGTGAAATCAATAGGAGATTGCTCTTTTAATCTAAAAAAATAACCACTGGTTTAATTTCATCCAATTTAGTGTCATTTATTTCTCTGACGTTTCAAAAATAACTCCTTATCCCAAGATTATAAACAATATTTCTTTCAGCTAAAGAAATTTACGCAAAATGATTACATTACATCTGTAAGGAACTGGTAAACTTGTGTAAAGAATTGAATTTTACAGCACCTTAGAGGCTTTACGAAGATCTTGCTCTTGATAACTGTTAATGGGAAAAAATACATATATATATATATATATAAGAATAAAACGTGATTATACTCATAAGCCACAGCATTATTGTGGAAGTATATTGTGCATTTGCTGCAAATGACTGTCTCTGAATTATATCACTTGCACACTCATTTGTCTATTTTACTATTCAGGCTATTTTGAAAGACAAACAGATCATTATTTATTTTTAACTTATTTATTTTTAATTTTTATTTATATTATTACTAAGCCTTTTTTCGACAGGTTCCCGAGTTAGTCGATCTCTGTCACGGGCAATCGGGGTTTTTCGTCCGTAAACTCAAGAAAATCGACCGTAGAACCTATGTTATTTCAGACATTAAAAATAGTGTTCCCTAATATTAAAAATATTAAGGAACACGAGACAGCGGCACTTGTTCAGCCGTCTCTTTACTACCGGTTGCTTAAATTAGTGATATCCTTGGGCCAGCTGTATCTGATTGGCTACGAGGGGAGATTGAACTGCCACTCAGTCTTCAAACGTTAGGGCTAAAATGACCTCGCATACTCCTACACGGGATTAGAAAGGCGCTACCTGATTTTTATTATTATTATTATTGCTAATATAAGACGTCGCGTACTCACCTTTTCTTGAAACGGGTGTAAATAGACGAATGCTTTTGGCTTCAGTCCTGGTTTACGAACATAAAAGGTGATTGCATCGAAGTAATAGGGATAAGAGTAATCGACAACTATACTTCTAGGTTCCGAGATTGTAACCATTTGGACTGCAATATCAGCCTCCTAAAGGATTAAAATAAATTTTAGATGATTTATAGATTTTACATCAAGAGTGACCAAATATCTCCAATAAGATGTTGAATAGAAATTTATTGAATCTTATTAGAACCAGCTAACAGATGAGAGTATTTTTCGCAATGGAAAAAATCATAAAATGTTCCATCCCAAGAGAACGCCATCACATAATTTTCTTGTATTAATATTTTTATAAAAAATTGTATTTGTAAAGTAAGTTCTCCACAGTATTTGTAGCTCAGTAGCCTAAACGCATTCGTTTCAAAATGTGGTCGGAACCTGATGCATTAAGAACTGTCTTAACTTTTCAATTAAAAATTAATTATCCCCATAGGGGGATAATTAAGTGGAAGGATTTCTTTTGCACAATATGGCAAAATAGCTCTGTAGAACATACGCAACTACACACGTGGCAACAGTGACAACTCTAACAGAAAATTATTTAGATTTATTGGGCATGACAGATCATTTGGACTAATTCCCAAAATAAGATGAAGTGGGATTTCCAAAGCAATAAAAAAGGTTGCTTTTAACATTTTTAAGATAATTGGAGAAACAACTCCATCCTTGGCTGTCACTATAGGTTGGCTAAGTCTGTCAGGGATTTTTAAGACATCCAGGAATGGCAGTACGGAGGACAACTGACGTCATTTCTCGGTCCCTAACTCTAACACTATATTTTATTGTCTGAAATAGTGTGAGTACTACTGTCGATTTTATTGAGTTCCGGTTATAAAATCCAAGTTTGGATTTAAATAAAAACGAGAGTGTTTGCCTGTGAAAGATCGATTAATTCGCGAACCGTCTAAAAATAGTTCTTGTATCTAACGATTAGAATCAAATTTGTAATAACTAATCCTCTGACGCGCTAGATAGGATAGCAAACGTCATTCTCTTATGTCTCCTCCCTTTGAAGAAGAGGCGTTAATAATTACATACAAAGCTATTTATATGTAATTATTTAATCCAAGTAATATGGACGAAGCTGCGGCAATATGGTCTTTTAAGCCGGCCTGGTTGGCTGAGTGATTACAATGGCCGTTTGCAACCTACAATTTGCAAGTTCGATCCCGCCACGAGCGTGGATGTTTATGATTGTCTTTAGGTAGGAGATGAATTTCATCTCACGGTGTGATACCACAGCCTTGCTTGTTGGGGACCTCAGGTGGATTGAAAAAGTTCCACGTTCGATCTCTAGAGCAGGGTTTCTGGACAAGGAAAGAGTGATTAAAATGCAAAACAGTTATAAAAATTAATAAAAATAATAAAAAAAACGTGTCCACAAACTGCACTAACGTCCTATAGGTTTACAACCTCTCGTGGATCGGAGCCACATTAAAAAAAAAGAAAAAAAAAAAGAAAAGTGTAGTGTGTTTTGTGCATTTCTTGTATTTTGATTTGATGAACTTCATAATGGAAAGTTGTCGCTATCAGATATATATGTACCACCAAACAGAAGTTATTTGAAGCACAAATTTTTTTCTGGTTTGGACAAGATTCTCTTTTAGTTGAAGTTTAAATAAATCGGTTCACTTTCTTTCTGCACCAATTCGTCTGTCCTGTATACTTCCAATTGCTATTTGTAATTTGTGTTTTTTTTTCATTATTTTACGCGCATTTCATCACACCATATTAACATTATATTGTGATTAAGTGTATCAAACGGAGCAAATTTATTATTAAAATTGTAAAAGTATTGTTAAACAATGGAAACAATATTCCTTTTTCAAAGATCATAGAAACCGTTGAATAGATGAAATTTTGTTTATCATGGCATATGTTACAAACTACGCCATCATCATCTTCGAAAGGTGCGAGCGCAGACAAACTTTTCCTCCCCCATTCTGAACTTGCCTTCTGCCAGATCCAGCTCTGCTCCAGCAACAGATGTGGCTGGAGCAGAACTGGATCTGCAGCGGTCTCATGCACTCCAACAAATTTTCCAACTCATTAGTGCTGCTGTGATCTTGTGGTATTAATCAACTTATTTATATAGATCTGATTTATTTTTGAAACTAAACTGCCTAAATATGGTTATACGATTGTTCAACTGTATACTGCAATTGCGAAATCAATCCTTATACGTATAGTTAGTTCGGTGTTGACTGACAGATTATTGAAATGGGCTCACAAAAACGGCCGAATTCACAGAAAATCTACTATTCCAAAAATAATGAGTTTATTGCGTGAATCCAAGAGAGAGAGAGAGAGAGAGAGAGAGAGAGAAAAACAAAAATCTATTAAAAACTCTTAGAGAGAGATTGGCTAGAAACTTTCCATTTAGCAATCAATAGAGACCGCTGAACATTTAGCGGTCAATAGAGAAGTACATGTCAGGAGAGCACTTAGCCAATAGAGACATAAATGTAAACGGTGGTTTCTCCTGACAATTCTTTGACTGATTGCTCAAAGGCCCAATTAGTAGTTTCTGCTCGGCAGTAAAATGGAACGGAGTATCTAAAGAGGTATGCATTAGTAAAGACCTTCACATATGAAAGAGGAGGTACAGGAATAGAAAGCATTTAATGTAATCAATAAAGAGTCGTTGATATAAGGGAGACCGTATAATAACCAAGCTATAATGTGCGGAAAACATTTTCTACTGATTGCCACAAATGAACATCCGAAAGAGTATCAACGTATTGACTGACGAAAGTTATATGACGACAAAGGGCATCCGCTGAAATTGACATTATGTGCTGTTGGGCGAAAGCTAGGATTTTATTTTAAGTTAAAAAATGCTTTTTTTCTATGATTTTATTATTATTATTTAGAAGCAGCGAATGATTGAGTGGAACAGGTTTGCTTGTTGAATTGGTGATTGCATCTCGTGTGAATGAGTTTAAGAGGAGGTATGACAGCTGGTTTGTGTAATGTATGCTATCCCTCAGTGCCTTTTTGTCTCCCTGGAGGTATAATAATAATAATAAGAAGAAGAAGAAGAAGAAGAAGAAGAATTTCAAGTACTCTGTAATATATCTTTAAGAAAATCTGTGAACTAAGAAAATAAACATCGGTAACGTTTCTTGTTAAAAAGCTCTGTGCGATCTCTCTTCTGTTAACAAACAAAAGCAAGTGAACTTCTTTCTGGAGATTTTAAAATCTCTTTCCACAATTACTGGACCTTAGCGAAACTAAAACTATATCGCCATAAGTAGCACTGAGGCTTTATTTTTATTAATTACTTTTTAAATTTTTTATGCGTAAGAATGGTATTTCTGCCTCTAATTTAATCACTTGAACCTCTTTAGCTAAAATGCGTCTCAGTTCCAGAGAAGTTCCTCGTTAGGCTTGATAGTTCAATATAAATCCATCTTAAGACCCTTGATTACGTCTTTTTAAAGCAATCCCACTAGCCTAATATGTTCGCCAGTCTTAGATTTAGATTTGGTACCGTCGGTTATAACAGCGATGAATGTTAATTTTATAAGTTCTTGAAAACTATTAACGTATTCCTCATAATTAACGTGAAGCAGTTGAAATGCTCACAAATCTCCGCAACTCGTGACGCATTCTTATGCGAGAGCAAAATTCTTTAAACTTTCTTCCTGTTTGTTCTTTGCCAAAAGCGTGAGCATTTTCAGTTGCATGTTCGTTCATAAACTCTCCATCAGTGAAAGGAAAGGCAGCTTTGTTTTTGCTGTTTCTCTGGAGAGAGAGAGAGAGAGAGAGAGAGAGAGAGAGAGAGAGAGAGAGAGAGAGAGAGAGAGAGAGAGAGAGAGAGAGAGAGAGAGAGAGAATGTGATTTTGATATACTTTCTAAATTCGAAAGAAAAAAGAAAACTGTTTGTCGACTCGGTTTTTTTCCTCTTTTTCCAAACAAAGATCTCGTAGTTTCTACTTAAGGCAAATTAAACTTATTTTTCTGCCTCGAAAGCTGACGCGCTTTAAATTGTATTCGTAACAAACCACGACGCAAACAAACCAAACATAAGACTGTCTATTGTTCTTGAAATTCGAGATTTTCGCTCAATTTTCTTTTGTTATTCTAAGTTATTTTGTTATTTTGAATGCTAAGTTTTCATAAAATGTTAACCTGCTAAATGTGTCGCAGATATATCGCAAATTGTGCCTTGTTACCACCAGACAATATATTATTATTAACCTAGATTGCCACTAATAGTTCACACTCATACGACAGTAATGAACGAACTAGACACTAAGAAAACCGACAATGATGTTTGTGACAATGTAGCGTATACAGGAGAAACATATTATCACTCCGTAACAGCAAATTTTCGACTGAGTAGTAATGAATATCGGTGGTATCGCACTCTCTTACCAGATAGAATTTGAACTGACTGCTACTCATTAACATCGTATACAAATAATGTAGAAATTGGGCGGTTTCGATTGCGTGTATGACTTTAGAAGATGGATGGTATAGATGGCAGACGTAGTATTAGAGCATTCGCTTCCTTTCAACTTGTTAAAGGTTCAAAGGAAGCGAATTTGCCTAATTCTTATGTGTTTCGTTACTTTAAGCTTGCAGTGTTAAACCGCTAGCTTGAAGTAATGAAAAAGATGCGAATTAGGGAAATTCTGTTCCTAATTGTATTAATAAAATTTGTTTTTAATAGAAGGGCACAACTTTTTTTCGCACGCGCTGACTGCGGTCTGCCATTAGGATAACGCTGGACATTACATGAGAAGAAATATGCACAGAGTTTTCCGACTGATCGATGGAGAGCACCAGCGGTTTTGGGGAGTAATCAGGACTGTCTCTTATAAGCGCTGCAAACCTCGAAATGGGAATGCGTCTGATTCAGTCCCATTGCTGTTCGCAGTTAGCAAATGGAAGTCCGCTGTAACTGGGAACATTAATACGCCCGAAGAACAAAATATCTGTTAGGAGTGAAGAAAATCAAGACCTCATTTCAGCTGTAGAGTCACCAAGGCGTAAATGAAACTGTTTGACAGAAATAGCGTCTCCACCTGAAGGCGTTTTTGTACGAATCGTGCTTTATGCAGTCCGTTCACCTGTGGCAAATATAATCAAGCCCGTGTTTACCAAATCAAAACTATCGTGGCGCGCGCACATATGCCAAACAAACCTGTACTGGATCTCGTTAAAATTGTATATTTTTGCAATATATTACTTTTCAATGAACAGAATAAACAAATTTCAACGTCTTCTTCTCTATTCATTTTTATCACTGAAATAAATCCCCAACACTTCAAAATAATCAGTTTCGTAAGAATTCCTGCTCAGATCCGCAAGCTTTATTTTTTCAGGCTCTTAAAAACAGTAACATAATCGATAACTACATATTAATTTATTTTGATATACGACGATTTTCTGAAGAAATTAAACCGTGGTGACCGAAGAGCAATTTTTATAAAATGGAATGATTTATTTTGTCCTATAATTAGCCATCTCGAAGATTTATGATTTTTGTTCGAAACATTGAGCTTTCGTGTGTGAGAGGCAAACTGCATTGGATTTAATGAATTTTATTTCTATCTATTTCTGTTTGTAACTATATTTGTTATTCTATTAAAATTTGAACAAAAGTAATTTCACTTTGAGATTTAATTTTGAAATTTTCATCTAAAATTTTGGATATTAGAAGTTAATGTGCAATAATAACTACATGTAAGAATAACAAACTATCTGTGGAATAAAATCGTACCTGCATCGCAAATAATAATAAAGCTTATGAGATCTCGCTATGATTTTTGTTGCTCGAGTTCTGTTCAGAGGTCACATGCGTGGTAAAAGAAAAAGTTTCCTGAAAGGAAACACGCTCTGGAATTCAACCGTTGTTTTTTTGTGCGGAAAGTGCTTTTGCTCTTTCCGCACAAAAAAACTCTAACTGAAGACTTTCTAACGTGGATTTAATACTTCCCTAGTTCACACCTAGAAAAACGTCTTCTGGTTCAATGGTTTGCTTGTTGAATGAGGGATCGATGCAGTTCTTTGAATACGTTCAGCAATGTGAAGATACAGCGTGATAAATTTGATTAGTGGAAATCAGCAGGATTTCCTAAAGTTAATTCCAAGAAGCAATAGCTCCATATTTTAGATTTCCTCAAAAGGCTAACTTCAGTAATAAAGCATTTTTCCATGGCTATCTCTATAAGAAAATTTACATTATCTCTTTGGACAATGTTCTTTCAATGATGCGAAATAAGGTCCGTGCATAGAATTCTTATATTATCCATGAGAAGAATGCAAAATAATAAAAAAATACTAAAAAGAAATAGTGAGATAATCATTCTTATAATCGTGTAATTAAAAAATAATAATAATATGACAAAGAATACATTTTACTTAAAGGAAATAAGAAATAATAACCGTCTTTCAGATAATTAAATTATCATTGGAAATCGTTTATCAATTTACCTAAAGGTACATCGCGTAACACTGTAAACTACAAAGAACGATGGTGGTCTGAAAAGCTCTCTGAAATGAAAAAAACGAATTTATAATTTCAAAATTATTTTCATTTTTCAAAATAATCTCCCTTAAGACAAATACATTGATTCCAGCTCGTCCGTGGAGTCGTTCTCAGTAAGATCTGCAAAATACCTCTCTACATTTGCAATCACCTCTGATTCAGAAACGTTGACCAGCTAGGAAGAGTTTTAGTTTGGGGAAGAGATAGAAGTCAGAGGGAGCCAAATCTGAGGAATAGGATCGATGTTCCAACAATTCATAGTGCAGATCCCTTAATTATCCCTTAAGATCCATTGTCAAAACATGTTTGTGGGCAGGTGCACTGTCCTTATGAAAAACGAATTTGTTTCTGTAAACCGGATCTTTTTCTCACGAATTTTTTCGTCTGGTCTGGTTAAAGGATCGGAATAATATTCCTCGGTTATTGTTTTACCCTTTTTAAGATAACTAATAAACAAAATGCCTTTAGCATCCCAAAACACCGATGCCATGACCTTCTCTTCTTTGGCGCTGAACAACCGGCTTCTGTCCACTGTTTTGACTGCTGTTTGGACTGGTGTGTAATGGTGAATCCAAGTCTAATCCATAGTAATAGATTGATGCACAAAATCAGTTTAATTCTTCTTAAAACGCTCCAAGCACTGTTCAGCGATTTTCATGCGAGTGCGCTTTGGATCTGCTGTAAGCAAAAGCGGCACCCATCTTGCGCAAAGATTTTTCATATGCAATTCTTCATGCAAAATGTATCTTATATCCAGACTATAGGCATTTCAAGTTTTTTTGAAATGCCTATAGTCTCAGCAATTTCACGCACTTTCACTCGCCGGTCAATCAGTACCATATCGGGCATATGACCAATGATTTCTGGTGTTGTTACACTTTTTGGACGTTCTTCACGTGGATCATCTTCAAGCTAATACGTTCACGTCTAAACTCGTCAACCCATTTCTTAATTGTTGAAAACGAAGAGGAAAGAGTACCCATAAAAGTTTATGAACTTCGAGTGAATTTCTTTTTTGGCGTTAAACCTTCTTTTACAAAGAATTTTATTACCGCACGATACTCAATTTTATCCATTTCAAGGGATACAGGCAACACTTTTGCTTCAGACAGCTGTATATAAAAAAAAAACTACTTGATAGAATCACTTGCAATTTTACAAGAATGCTTATGACAGATGTACCAACGTACAAAAAAAAAAATATATCGATAGTGTTGCCATTTATGGTCAAGGTCGAGAACTTTACATACCACCCTCGTAAACAGTTAAAAATAAAGAGTTTTTTGGAATAAAATAAAGCTGGGCATTACCTTTCTGCTTACAACCCCAACCATTCCTGTAATTGTTCCGTTACTTAAGGGGTTTCCCCATGCTCTGTCTGAAGGAGTAACAATCTTGTACCTGCATTAGAACAGAATTGCAAATTATTGGATTAGTAAACAGCGTTAATCTTTCAGTTCGCTTTCATTCCTGCGCACTTTTCACAAATCACCATCAAGTTGATATCAGAATGGTATCGTAGAGATGGAAAGAGAACTATAGGAAGACCAGGTGGAAGGATGTGGTTAAACAGATGGCGGACTCAGTGGTATATAAAGGCTCAAGATAGGAATGAATGAGGAACTTTGGGGAAGGCCTTCGTTCAACAATGGACACGAAATGGCTGATGAGGATCACTTGCGTTGTCGTTTGAAATAAAAGTACTACTTTTTTGAAGTACTCAAATATCCTGAAATCATAGATACAATTCCTGTTTAATATACTTGATTTTCATATACACAATATAGCTCAGTAAGTACCAGCGAAATAGGAGACAACACTATAAATCCGCTTTAACAGTTTAAAGCTTTAATAATTGAGATTTGGCCCAAAATGTTTAAAGTGGAGCACAATTATATGTTATTTGAGAAGCATTAAATTATTTAAATCTTAAATAATAAATTAATTTCCATTACGATATTGGAATATTTCTCATGTCATCAGGTTAAAAATTAAAGAACAGCAAGAACTGCGCAATTGTCCTCCTCAATAAATCATCACCAAATTCATTATTTGTGCCTTCATGGGATGTAAAAGAATATTATGAGAGTATTAGATGGAAAAGTTACATCATTACTAACTTCCTATCGGCAATTTTCCTGAAAATTAATATGTTCTCTGCCAAGATTCTAGTGACGTCAATTCTTAAATTTTGGTGTTCTTACTGTATTGATACACCTAGAACTAGGTTTTCCTGCAATCCGAGCAAGAAAAAAAAACTAGTGTTTTGCTAACATTTTTCGCCTCATTTGTATAAGTAACCATCCCGTCTTAGACAGGTTCTGTTCACACGTCCTAAAATTATTACAATATGATGTTTTTTCTTAACATCCTTATTTTAATATGATAGTGCTATTGATGTCCTGTTTACGCTCCTAATCTTCTCAGTACTCTCATATCTGTGATCTCCAGTCTTTTCTATTTCTAAACCAGCTCTCAGATCGTTAAGCCAAAATTGGTTTGAACACTCTTCTGTATGCACGCAATTTATTGTTTTGACCAATTTCTCTCTAATTCTATATAATTTTTTCAGTTCATTTCCTATCAAATATGCATTGCTAATTCTTTTGTCAATCCTCATATTTAATTTGGCCAGGACCAAAACCAACAAAACGTTGTGCCTAAATATCTGAAATATTTTACTTGTTCTATAGGATCTCCATTCAGGATGCAGTTGATGTTTACAATATTTATCCATATTTTCACCGTCTTGCTGTTTTCATACCAAATGTATTATATCAAATATTAGTTTAGTTAGAGTTACCTGCACACTTACAATCGAATTATTTAGGCGTATGACACCATCTGCTTAAATTGTAGAGCTGAGATTAACACCTCCAATTCGGATATCAGAACTAATGCTAAGTTCCTTCATAACATGATCCATATATACTGTAGATAACGAATAGCAGTGGAGAAAATGTGCGCTCCTATCTCAGACTTGGTTTGAGATCAAACGATCTTCTTGTAATTTATTCAATTTTATCTATTGACTTACAATCCAAGTATAGACTAAGTATTGCACTGTATAATGTCCCATTTACACGAATGGGACATTATACAGTAATGTCCCATTAAATTTGTAGTATTTTGGAGAGCTTTCCTCTTGGCACCTTGTCATATATCTTTTCCAGATCTACAAAATTTAAATACAGATCCTTGTTGTATTCCAAAGATTTCGCAACTATCTGTCTTAAAGTAAAAGTATGATCTTGACAACCTTTATTTGGCTTTCAACCAAATTGTTCTTCTCCAAATTTCACTTCCTCATTTTTTTCAGCTTCTTTTCAAGTATGCTTGCATGAATCTTCCCAGGATCGTTCAGTAGAGAAAGATGATTCTCACATTCAGTTTCATTCCCATTTTGGCAGATCTTTTCCACTCATCGGGAATTCGGCCACGTGACTAGGCCTTCTGAATCACGTAATATAAAACTTTTATAACTCAATATTTATGCATATTTAAGTATTTCTGGTCAAATATCATCGACTCCAGCTGCCTTTCCAGATTTCGGAATTTTGATTACCTTAAGTATTTATATGTACTCGTGTTTGCATTCCTGTTGAGTGTTATCTACTGCCATTTTGTCACCTTTTTCACTTAGCAATGTAATCTTTCAAAATATCATAGTTTCCCAACATATCCGGAATATCTTTGGCTTCAGTTTTCATGTCATCATCCGATTTATCACCTGATTCCTTTTTTGCTGCATTTCTAATCTTTTCCATAATCTCCCAAATATTTCACCACCTTCGTAATATTTATTTTATATGTTCTTCCCAAAGTCTTTACACAAGTTTTTACACAAGTGCTTCGCTTTCTTACGTTTATGTCCGTATTCAGAGCACAAGCTGACTAATTTTGCCAGAAATGCTCGACACGTTTTCTTCTTTTCCTTAACTATCGGAGTCTACCACAGAGTTCTGAATGTTCTATCGTTATAAATAACCTTAACACGTGCCTCTGTTGCTGAACGAACGAAAGTTTTCTTCGGTTTTTTTCGCTGAAGTTCGAAAGTTAGGTTATTGGTTTGGAACTTATTTTTTTTCCTGAATAATATTTGTAAATATTATTCAAGCTATCTATTACAAAGTCCGTGTAAATTTAAAATATAAATAGAAAATTTATATTTTAAAATTTTAAATTTATAAATTTAATTATTTTGATAACATGTAAAATAAATTTAAAATTTATGAATTTAAAATATAAATATATCGCACGTGTAAACAAACCAAACATTATGCTTAATTTTAAACGTTTTTCCAAATTTTAGGTCAAAATTAGGACTGATTAAACAGATAGTCAAGACTTACGTGAAATTCAAAATTTCCGAAAATAATTGAAGCAGATAATGATCGCAGCCTGCATAACCGATGAGCTGACCGTCCTCAGTGTTTTTAAGTTGAAACATAGTTTGTGCCTGAAAAATACACTTCCGTTTGTAAGATGTTTATAATATATTCTTTATATAATTTGAATTTATATTTTATATTACCCTAAAGAGTACATATTTATTACACTTTATAACAACAAAGTTATAAATTTAGTTTAATCCTTTATCCAAGTGTAAGCAAACAAAGTTTGCTCCTGAAATATCTTCATTGAGGTCTCGTCAATAGGAGCTGGCATCTCACTTGGCATCTTAGGGTCTGGCAGGGTCCCATTGACGAGACCTCAATGAAGGTCGAAACCAGTCTGAGTAGTGGCTCTTTCCTTAATGCATAGCATAATACATGTCCGCAAGGGGATGTGCTTTGCATTATGGGAGATACTAAGACTAGGAGTGATGAGAGCTTGGTCGACCTTTACCACGAGTTGCCTCAGTCCTGAAGATACTTCAGGCGCAAACTTTGTTTGCTTACACTTGGATAAAGGATTAAACTAAATTTATTATAGACTAACCAAGTGAAAAAAGAAACAGTTTTAAATTGTAACATTTGTAGGATTTGTTGGCCAAGTGGATGTCTCCGGTATCAAACCCATTTTTGCAGTAGGGTTCAAACCGATGACTGTTTGTAAAATACCTTTCGGTAGTAGAATTTTTTTCGGTGTCTGTTGTCAGCTCACACTTTTCTTTTAGAGCCCCAAGTACCAGTTTGGTCTACAGTTCAGTGTTTCCAGATTCAGATTATCTAATTATTAGCTTAGTTATGTTACTAAATGTACCTTTGGAACCTTTCATGGATGGGTAACATAAAAACGTGAAACTATTAGCTCTCTTCTGGTAACACAAAGTATCAGAAAATTGAATTGGCTAGACTTATTTACATTTGAGCAATTCGTCAATAAAAAATGCATAACTGCAGGTGGAGTGATTCTCAAATGCGTAGAATCCTTTGATAGTCTTAGTAACTGTATGTTATTTAGGTGATCGATTAAGGATTCGTTAATAGGTTGAATTTTGTTTTCGCACCATCAAATCACGATGATAATTAGGAGTTCTGTTGTCTACATTTATATACCCTAGATCACTAAAAATAATTGTGGTAAGTAAATTTCGAAGGTGACAAGAAGTTGTACCCTTATTCTATTAATAAAAGGACTGCTATACATTTTATGATGGTTCACGTTTAGATGGTTAGCTTCTAACTTTATTTGTATCCGAAGAAGTAATCTCTAAGGTGTAGTGATGCTGCCAAATGAATATGTAGATGGTCAAAATGAAGGAATATGTGTAGTACAAACCCTTGAAAAATTTTAAGCGCATAATTGTTGTTTAAGATTGGGTGATGGTCGCTTCCTCTGCCACCAACTCTGCGTTTACAAGAAAAATCTCGGTTATATTGTCAAACTCACACTTATATTTGAAATTGTCTAGAAAGCATTACAAGCATTGCAGAGTTAATTGCGACCAGGTGACGATGTGAGCATCAGTGCAGAGATTTGAGAACTCTGGATTGGTTAATTGATTGACAGCAGGTACTTTGATTGTCTCTTCGTGTGCGAAAAGTACCTTAAGTATAAAAAAGAACTGCAGATAGTTTAAATATTTCAAACAATCATGTGCAAATCCGTTAGGTTTCGGTATAGTTGAATTATTAAACATATAATTTAAAACTTACATCGACCGCTGTGGTAACAAGTTCTCTGCCTTTTAAGCTGACTGCACTGCCTTCTTTTGGAGTGTGGGGTACAGATCTCTGGAAGCGTCTTTTCTTGTAATCCCAATGGTTTCTGTAGGGCTTACCGCGCATCATGTCATGCTGGATCTGAACAGTAAGAAGGGGAGTATGTTAAAATATTAAGTATCTAAAAATTAAATACTAGTTACTAGCTACTCATTAATTACTTTTAAAAATGCATTTTATGTCCGAAAGATATGAAATTCTTGTTTTGAGAGTAAAATACTTGCACCATGGCATTCCATCCGTCTTTTGGTTTGGTGCCAAGTAGTGGCCCTGATAACAAGACATTGTTCATGGAACTTTATCGGATAGCATCAGTTCCAGCAAGCGAAGAAACTTCTTGTGGGAGTCGATGTATTCATATAAATTTGAATGTATTACGAGAAAGTGATCATAATTGTACTACTGTTTTCCTCTTAAGAATTATGAATTTAAATACCTGCAATATTTCGAATGAATCCAAGTGAGGGGATGAAGACGTTGGGTATACCAGTGTGATGTCGTATATGCATGGAGAGGACCCAGTGGCCTTTGCCAGAAATCGACCAGCAGAGGCATTTGATGGAACGAACAGAAACCACCTCATAGACAAAGGAGCACATTCCTTCAGCTGCAAGAAAGAAGAATACAAGTATCAGGCAACGATTTTAGGATAACGTATATCTTCCTCTGCCCTCTCGCTCACGGTTATTAAAAGGTGAGTGCACCTGTAAATTTCACAAATTTGGAGGGGCACTGTTTAACTATTCAGTTTCTGAGGAAAGAATAATGAGGCAAAATTTACAGCAGAAGACTCACTTGTTTGGGAATGCTGTTTTCTCTAATCATCATATATACAACACTAACAATTAGTATTCTTCTTCGTGAGAAGATGAATTTTTTGTTCATTGTGATTTCAGAGGATATTAAGAAAATAACTTAATACAGCTTAATAGTTGATTCAACAGCTTTTATAAGTAGAAATTCTCTGTGCTACAGATAAAGGAATTTCTGCATGACAAGCATAGTTTTCTCATGATTATGTCCTTCTAAAGCAAAGCAATGGTTTGCTTTAGAAATGCTGATGTCTTTCTTAACTCAGAAATATGATTAAAAAAAACATATTTTGATTCTGTATCAGAAATCAACTATTCAGCAAATGCTTTCAACAATTTAGCAGGTGTTTACTACGAAATTGGAATATTGCATCATTCATGTTTATGATACTCGAAATAGTTCCATGATACTTGGAGACTGATAACTTTCGTCCTGTTGACCTAATCAATTCTGCCTTCTCCACAATATGGGTATTGTTCATATGAGCTTGCGTCACTAAATATACCCCTCCTAAAAACTTTTGTTTACTGGAAATAAGCTACTCATTATCATACTTTAAGACCTGGTTGAAACTCGCGCATTAACATTTCTTCATAATTCATCCTTGGTGGTACGACATATAGAGTTGACCTTCGAAATCAGTATTTGCAGCTGGAAACTGTCTTACTTGCTTGAGAAGGTAATTACATCACAGTTTTTTTGTTTGTTTTTTTTTTGAAAAAATTAAAAAGAACGTCGATGTATCGTTTTTTTCCCCCACCTACTTACGAAAAGAGAAGAGCACAAAAATCTGTTTGCAGACTAATAAATAATGTGTTAATAGCGATACAGTGAAAGACAAGAAATACGCACCTCTCGCAAAATAGCTGAACCAGTTAAATTGTCATTTGGGAAGTAGAAAATGTGCAGATATCTTGAAGATTTTGGAAGGCTTCTCAACATTTCTGTTAGTAGACGTGAATTAGAAGGCCAACGAGACATTGAAACGGTTTTGATGTTAATCGCGTGGAGCCAAGAAAGGACGTTGTTTCTGGTATCTGAAAGAGAGAGAGAGAAGAGATGGTTCGAATGAATTACTTTCATGAATGAAATTTTAAACATGCATAAAAAACTCGTGAAAATAGTGTCCATGAGACGATTTGCAAATTACAAGAGAATTATTCTTTCGTAGAGGTCCGTTTATGACAACGATCGAACTTACAGCCCCTTCAGGCGTTTGTAGTGTAGACATTATTTCATTTCGCATCAAAAAAACGAAAAATAAGAAATCGAAAACCAAATATCATTACACTTCACGAAGGTAGGGACGAATTCTTACAATTTCTAATTGTTCTGTAATTCAAAAGGGAATTATAACGGGAAAAATCTGTAAGATGTTCTATAAATACACACAATTTTAATTAATTATTAATAATTAATTTTTATTAAACTTTGTTTATTAATTAATCATTTATTAATCATTTATATTAATCAACGCTTGGTTGCAATAATTAATTTTTATTAATCCTGTGATGTATTCCGGATCTAAATGAGATCGGAAGTACAGCGAAGCTACATTGAGCTACAAAGCAGCCAGCGTTATTGAAATAGTGAAACTTTGCTGGTAAAGTTTACTGGTAAAACCATTTATCTCACCGAGATAAATGCTTTTTTTTTTTCTACTTGGATATTGCGTTTGTCTTTTCCCTTTATTTATTTTATTTATTTATTTTTAGCTGACGTTTCACAGTAGCATAAGTGGCAACTAACTGTAGAAAACTCGGTCGAATTTGTTATATTTTACATGAATGTTTTACACATTTAGTAAATGTTACGAGTAATGTGAAGAGCCAAACCTACCGTTTTCCCCTTTAATTTAAATTTGAACAACAACTGATATTCCCTTCCCAGTGTTTATTCTTTTATATTTTACTTAATGTGGTGTGTTTAAAGGCGAACTTACCGATTTCTGTGTTCATTTTGACAATGAGGTCGGGCTTCTGCAATATAGTTTGTACCAAGGCCAGAAGAAAATAACGAAAACTCTTCCTCTGCCAAACGGACATTTCGGAAGCTAGAAACAAAGAAATAAAAAACACATTAAAAAGGAGAATAAAATTTCATACACACTGCTAAAACCAAAAGACATTTTTAAGTTCCTTTCAAAATCAGGAATGCATGTGCAGCGATGTTCTTTTATCTGAAAAGGTTTGGGCGGGAATCCTCCCTTGGATTCGAAGTAAAGGGTCCCATGAAAGTCCTTCAGTTTCATACGGTGGTAGGAAAGTTTTCCCTCCCGAAAATATATTTTTTTAAATTCTTTTATCTTCAGTAAAACAGACAAACGGGCACGAGAACAAAAGTACTTAACCCAACACAATTCTCTGCGTCATAGCGCACTCGGCAGCAATATGATGTTAACAAAGCTCAATCCCAAATAGTGAAAAATCGTGGTGCAAACTTGGCATCAATCGCCGACTACTCATTCCTGAAGACTTTCGTAATAAAGTAACCTATTTTATGAAATTAAAATCATATTTGAATGACCAATACTAGTCCACATGATCCCAACAAGTGGTAATCTGTTACAGATCAACTCATTAATTCAAACTGCGTGCAAGCAGTATTTACTTTTCTTAAAAGTATTGCTTATTTTATTATAATAATAATAAAAGATTTTGAACATCAACAATAACAGCAAATACAGATTATGCGATCAGAAAGATGAGACGTAGAACATCTAATTAGTGCCTGCAGCAAACTAGCTCAAACTGACTATAAATACCGCCATAATCAAGCGGTCAAAATAATTCATTGGCATGTATGCACAACACGTAGCTTTCCTACTTCTGATGACTGGTGGCATCATAAAATAGAAACAGTAGTGGAAAACGAAACAAGAAAAAATTCTCTTTGAATTTAGAATACAAATGGACCGGCATTTGGAACACAATAGACCTGACACATCACAATCATAGAACATCGAAAGGTTTACATTATTGATATAGCAGTAACAGTGGTAAATACAAAGAACTGAAAAAAAATTACTATATATATATATATATATTATATATATATATATGAAAAAAAAAAAAAAAAAAAAAAAAAATATATATATATATATATATATATATATATATATATATATATATATATAAAGATTGAATGACTAGAACTGAGTAAATCAATCTTCATACATATATATATAGGAAGAGAAAGAGAATATGGCTGAAAACGTTTATTCATAATAATAAGTAGTTTATGAGGGACTCGTTTATAACGTACATCTCATGAAAACAAGATGACAGACAATATAAATGATTCAGTGTGTTAGTTCTTCATTGGCGCAGGCACTGTAAATCTAGGTCATTTGTTTTTTGTTAAACATGATCCTGAGAAGATGACCGTTCAATTCCCGACGTGTTTCAACAGAATGAGAGTCGAATTTCATTATTTTTGACCTTCACTCTGTAAAAGTATTGAAATCAAGTCTATTATGTGAATGCATCTACACTTCGAACCCTCACCACCGCTATTGGTGAACACTTTATCTACCTGCAATGGATGCTCGTCATTATGAACATTTAGCTTTCCTTTAAAATGTTCAACTAACGAACACGCATGTGTACAGATGGTTTTCATCTGCGTGCTGTGCACTCCTAACGCCTGAATTCTTTTGTGGTAGGGAAAGGAAGGTTCACAACTATAAGGGGTAAATAATCAGACACATACACATTCATTGGGGAAATCCCTAGTCCTGATCACAATATGAACACATTTCAAATAATTTGGGATGCTTCGACCATAATCGAAAACATTCTCGCCAAAACGTTTCGCGGCCTTTCCCCATTGAGGGCCAAATGTACAGTTACTATCCTCGCATTATTATGTAGATATGAGGATAATGTGTTGATGTACTGAGCATTGTGATTTTTACAATTAAGCTGATAGACCAAAGGTTGTCGAGATTGCCTATTGTATTCCCTACTCCGTATCTAGTCAAACTTTTATCTGTTCCGCTTAATTCAAAAGCCGAATGTCCAGAAAAAAAAAAAAAACTCATATTTTAAACCCCGTACCTCGCCCAATCGCTGACCTCCGGGAAGTTATTCTGTCAGCTTTGTCCAGGATATCTTGTATAGTGTAGTGGAGTCGATACCAAGACAGATACAAGTCATCGAGGCCCAGAATGCTGTTAGGCACGTGGGCATTATGCTTTGGCTCACGAGTGTTCAAGAGCACTACAACAACCATCCAGAATTATACGGCCAGCAGGCTTTTTGAATTATAAACGGTAAAATTTTTAAACGTCCATTATCGAGCATTTCTGGTCGAATTATCATAAACTCCAACTGCTTTTACAAGTTTCAGTTTTTGATTACTTTTTCTACTTCAAGTATTGCTATGTACTCCTCAGTGCATGTCTTATGCTGATTGTCTGGCAGTGGTGGATCACATTTTGCGCTTTTTAATGTAATTATTAGATAATGTAATGTAATTATTAAAGAGGATGTACACAACATCCTCTTTAACTTCTTGTGTACGTCATGGAGTTCTGATTTTTCTATCCTTGCAAGTAACTTCGGCACGTGCATCTCCAGCTGAATCAATGTTTTCTTCAGAGTTTGCAACTAAGACTTGTGTTAGGCTCATGTTTACAAAGGTTCATTTGTTATTCCTTCACATTTATATAGTTGAGGTTGCAGTTCGCTACCAAAACCTGTTCTCCTTATTTCTTTTTAAAACTTTCCTATGTATATTCTTTCTAATACGGTATTTATTTTTATCCTGCTTAAAGTAATAATCACTTCCAATTTCAAATACCCTCCATGAATCCTGGATCAGTGAGATGGCATCATATTCAACGATAACGTAGTCAAAAAGACTTTCCGCACCCCTAGTGTTTTCTCTCCAAGTGAATTTGTGCACATCTTTATGTGGAAATATGGTGTTAGTGATGGCTGCTCCACGTTCTGCACATAAATCCGATAAGCATTTACCGTTATTATGCTCTTTTCTTCAAATTTTCAAGAACATTTCTATATGCCTAGGATTCATTTCTTCTCTTGCTGTTTTAATCCCCAACAAGACCACCTTTTCCGTCATGTTGATGCCAGAAGATTTATCAAATAACCAAAATATTATATTTCTTTCAGAAAATGTTTTATAGGACTATAGGAACAATTTACTTTTCATTGTCCCATTCTCCATTTTGAAAGTAGCCTTCATAACTTCAGTTCCACGTTGTATGCTGTCGATACCCCTTCGTTTCTCAGATTACTATTGTCCAAATATAATACCCTATGCTTATTATTTACCGGTATCATCTTGATTAACTCTTCTTTATCTCAGTAACACCAATTATGTCCACGTGGTATTTCTCAACGTCTTTGCCATTTCAACTTCTTTTCTTTTGATGCGTCTCCTGTGTCTTTCTTGAATTCCGATGACATTGAGTTTGTTCTACAACGTGACATTATACTGTACTATTCGCTGCGGTTCTCTGACTAAAGTAGCTGGATTCGTATTTAACAGGACAACTCCAGGTCAGCAAAAATATTATTATTCCTTCCCTCCTCTTTTACACCGCCGTGTATTTTACATTTAACGGCTACCGTATCGAGGATAAGGTGAATAAGCCCTGTGCCTCCCGGTGTGTCCTATGCGTGTGTTCACGGGTCGGTTTGCCTCTTCTGGGAGACGAAATACCCGAGTTTTCGGAAGGAAAAAAATCCTACCTTCGCATGAGACCGGCTAACTCACCTTTAGTAGAAAGAAACCAGATAAAGGTTCCTCCCATCATGGACGAGAATCGAGCCCAGGTCTTTCCAACCGAAGGGCTTCGTCTATACTGACTGAGTTACGGAGGCTCACAATATATATATATATATATATATATATATATATATATACAAGTTGTTAGAAAAATATATCAAGTTGTTAGAAAAAAATACTAACAGCTTGAAATCTATCCCAATGGTTTTAACAGGCCTTTAAGGCCCACAACCTTCCAAGCATGCTTGGATTTCGTAACCGAAATACGAGGATAGAATGGTCACTCCTATGCCTCAAGGTATTCTTGGCTGTATCCCTGTGTGTTCAAGGGGGGGCCGGTTTGCCTGCTTGCGGGATGAAAAACACCAGATAAACTGGCGGAAAAAACCCTACTGCCCGCGCCCAAGACCGGCTAACTTGGCTATGGCTGAGGAAGATCCTTCAGCTCCTCACGTCTACAACGGGAATCGAACCTAGGACATTCCTTCCCCAGGCATATGGTTGCGAAGCGCAAAGCCACTAGGCTAACCACGCGGACTAACAACTTGAAATGCGTCTATAAAAATAAATCAGCTGTGACGAGTCAGTTTATCAGTACGAAGTCAAAAGAACTCAATTCTCAAGTCTCTAGTCAGAATTGTCAAACTTACCGGGACAGTAAGTATTCGCTAGTTGTGCATAATGAGAAGTCATTTCTCCCACTGGCGTCATTCTATTGAATCTTGATTTATGTTGATAAAAATATTAGACGTGTGTGTGTGTTGTGCATTTGAATGTGACAGACGCAGTACAGTGCATGACAACTTTCTTAGATGATTCCATCTTAAATGGTGAATATCGAGCTGGTGAGCATTACCTACTGATAATTGGCATGTGTTGTCGAAAATTTAAGCTAATTGGAGGTAGAAAATAACCGATGCAATTCTGATAATGGGATGTAAAAATCGAAGTCACTTGAAATGTTTACAGAATCGAAATGACCGATTCCGTAATTTCTTCGCTTATACTAATTTCCTTAATTAATACTTCAGAAATGAGCAAGTGTCGCTGCAAAAACTGAACTATAACCGTATATTTTCAGATGTGCGCAATGAAATGAGGCACAAAACGACTTAGTGGCAGAGTTGGCTCTCGAGGTGGTTCCGTTTCGTTGTCACACTTGAAATCAGATGCACCTTTTCCCTTAGGCAGGAAAATTTTATTAGGGAAAATGTCTTTCAAACTTAGGTTAAGTATCAATATTTTACGAAGGACAGTGAGGTGTACTATTATAATGGAGATGAGAAGAACGCACTGGAGTAAATGCTTCTGCAATATTAAAAAGAGCGAAGCCACTTCTCTAAACATTGTTTGTGGATCATGCACAGGGGACTGCCATGGCAACTCCCCTAGAAATTAAGTTCGATTTACTAGCCCATAATAGCTCCGATAATTTCATTTTTGTTGATTTGCTGTGTCTGAAACAAAGTTGCGTGTTATAGTAACTGCACGACGTCATTTGGGAGATAGCAATAGCAAATTTGAAAGTCATCAACTTTGAGTAAACGAGGTGTAATTTCTAGTGGAAATTTTTTAAGTGAGTATTACTGCAGCGAGATGAAAAAAGCTATCGCAGGATACGTTTTCCTTCCGGTAAATAACCTAAAAAGGAAATGCCTCAGTTCTGTTTCCAGTAATACTGCGACTTACTACGTGTAAATTTTAGTATTCTACTATAACAGAGGCAAGGAAGGGCAGATTTTCATTGGTAAGCAGTAAACAAGTTTTCTACTGCACAAGAGTTTCACAGAGTATAATATTTAAATGAAAAATGTAGTTTTATTAGCATACATTAATGAAAAACAAATTCTGGAAGGTTCATGAGAAGACGAAACAGATTATGAATTACAGATCCGCGAACACAAACCTGTTATCCTTAAAAGCAAAACTGGTTTTCTAACTTCATGCTGGAAACTTGCAGTGCGAAAGAAGAGCGAGTTCGAAACCTCACAGCGAAATGATCATTTCTCTCTGAAGATTTCTGCTCGATATCCGATTTACAAACAAAAGTAACAGAGGATTTCTTGCTCTGCGCGTATACGTCCGTCGGTAGGATTCTTTGTGGACTGTTGAACAATCTTCAAACGAAATGCAGTTGCTTTCAACTATGCTAAAGAAATATCATCTGCAAAAATTTCACGTTTCGTTCTAGCAGCTATATAAATTTAAATTACTTTTTTTGCCGCCATGGTTTAGCCAAGCGATTAGCGCATTCATTTTCTATCCAGTAGATATCCAGTAGAATGTGGGTTGAAGTGCCATCGGGTCATGGGATTACCTCATTCGTTATTGCCTTTAGTTGCTGGATGAATTTCATCGAATGGTGTCTCTAACAGGTTTTCAGCATTTCTAAAAAATGAAAACGCTAAAAAATTCTTGTCCCATCATCTCTACTGCTGAATTATATTTGCATCTGTAAATATTAGTGGTACGTTTGATTTTTTCTTCTTCAAGGTGAACTGAAGTGGTCAATTTTTGTAACAAACTTTAGCAGTTTGGTATATGCGTTTCTAGTTTACACAAATTGAGTCTTATACCGTGAGAGGGTTTTCGGTGCAGGGAGAGAGAAGTGGAAAATGAAATTGGCAAAATTTTCCAAAAAGTACTGGAAAACAAGCCTTTTTTTGACGAATTGAGTTTGCCTTTTCTAGCTTTCATCTCCTGCGTTGCTTGAAGCAGTAGTACAGGATTAAAATCATCGACCACATTACAATTGTTTTACATTTCCGCAAACCTGTGCAGTCTCAGATTATATAAAGCGCGACCGATTAATCAATGATAGGATACATTTTTTTCTATGATCTCCATCTATGAAATGGACACGGGAAGAAATCCCCTGTTATTACGATAAAAATACCACTGTCACCATTTTTTTTTTCATTTTATTATTAATCGCAAACTGAATTACGATATGACTAATGAACGATGTCTCAATGTTCTAAAATTCACGAAACTTTCATGGGAAAATTTAGTCTGCGAATTGCCTGCATTATGATTTATCGTATTTGACATCAGAGTAAAATTCATTTATCCCTGTACTAATGCCTGAATTCAAATTCGGGTGTCTGAAAATTTGTGTGTACACTGCTTACAAGACATGATTTATACGACTGCTCTTTAAAAAGCGACATGGGCTGAACTGCTCTTACGTTGAAAAAACGACGTCAAGCTCATTAAAAATTTAATGATAATGTTTCAGAGTGCAACTTTTGTTTTTTTTTAATTTCAGGAACCACAAAAAAAAAAAAAAATCCCAGATTGCCGATGATTGTTTCAGCAGCAATCAATGCCAATATCTAGATTTTGTTGATCGCTGAACTCTGGTGAATCATGTTGACCACGTTCATGAGAAAATGCAATTGATGTTCTTTAACATAGTCAAATAAAGATCCACAAGCAGCTGCACTTCCACCAATCACCTATTGTTAATAAACGTGAAGTCGGACTAAAAAAAAAAAAAAAAACACCTAAAGAAACGGAAAATAAACAACGCATACAAACATGGAAGTCGTTTTGGAATTAATTCGGTCATATGAAAAGTGGAATATTTGGATAAGGAAGCAAGCAAAGGTAATGGATGTTACATTTACTAAGGCAATAAACGGCATCTCTTATAGAATGTTCTGGGAAGATCATGCGATGAGAATGTCCGACAACATATGGACAGCGAGAACAACAGAACAGACACCTCGAATCAGTGGTCAGAAACCAGGTAGCCCAGTGGTAAGATTGGGCGATGAAATAACCAGATGTTATGGACATGTATGGTGGATAGATGCAGAAGATTGGCCAAAGTGGAAAAGGCATGGAAAGGTATTCGTCCAGCAGTGAACTGAAAAATCTCTTAATGATCATGAGACAAGTAATGATAAAGTTGAAACAAGCTGGAAATGCTTCTAAAGTATCTGTCATACTTCGTTCTAAACTCTGACGAGAATTCAACACTACTTGATGAGCAAAGTAACGTTTAGTATTGGGCTCTTCAAATAAATTCCATTAAACTAATCTGTATATTAATCATCATTCAGTATGTAAAAATTACTTAAAAGTCATCCATCCTAGAAATAAAAATTATTCAGAATACTCCACGTTAGAAGAAATCCCCTTCCAAGCTGTCCATTTTGGTGCAATGACGAGATGCCCCGTAGTAAACAGAGAAAATTTTGCTCGTATTTCAGTTAAGGTCAGATTTTATGTGAAAAGTCTTCTTTCCTTTGTTGAAGATTAGCGATTCATTGCTCAATATGGCCTCACTAATTAGTAATTAATACTAGATGGCTTATGTAATAATTCTCAAATTACAGGCGAATACCTCATCTATTATCACAGAACCTTCATGGCAGTCGCAAGGTCCCACATCGGCTATTCAAACCACGTTATTTATTTATTTATTATATTTTTTGTATGTGTGACTAAAATCTACGTGAGTGGTCTGTAAAGTTCTCCGCCTAAAAATGAAAAAAAAAAAAACGAATTTATAATTTCTAAATTATTTTTAGTTTTTAACATAATCTCCCATAAGACTTAATACATTCATTCTAGCGATGATCCAGCGCCATTATCCCTTTCCTGTAGTAGTTCGAAGTAAGATCTGCAAAACATCCCTCTACAGCTGCAATCACCTCTTCATTCCAAGAAAAACGATGAGCAGCGAAGACGTTTTTAGTTTTGGGAAGAGATAGATGTCAGAAGCAGCCAAATCTGGGGAATAGGGTGGATGTTCCAACAATTCATAGTGCAGATCCTTTAATTTTCCCATTGACAAATCACTTTTGTGGGAAGGTGCATTGTCCTGATGAAAGATGATTTTTTTCTTCTACAAACCGGGTCTTTTCTCAAGAATTTTTCCTTCTCGTCTTGTTAAAAGATCGGAATAATATTCCCTGGTTATTGTTTTACCCTTTTCAAGATGGATGAAATCAAGAACCTCATCCTCCCTCAAAGCTTACACCGAAGCCCGTAATAGATGCAAAAAAAAAAAAAAAAAATCAACGCTTCCAAAACAGACTTTGAAAGAGCAATAACCAGGAAACTAGCAGCCTGTCCAAACGGCAGCCGAGCCTTTTGGTCTCTTGCCAAAGCAATTGGCCGCAACTTCTGTCCAACACTATTCCCACCCCCTATCACACCCTGATGGCTCTATTGCCTCATCACTCACAGAAAAAGCCAATCTCCTGGCCTCATACTTTGCTTCAAATACATGCATAACTGACGATGGGAAATGTCCCACAACCTTTCCAGACACCCAACATACAATTCCCCCCTAGATCCTTTTGCCAGGATGAAATCAGAAAAATACTGTCCCAATTAGACACAAAAACGTCTCCTAGCCCTGATGGCATTCCCCCAATTGTTCTGAAAAATTGTGCTCCAGAACTGACCCCTATCCTATGTCACCTGTATATACTCTCCTACTCCACTGGAATCTATCGCACAAACTGGAAATTGGCCTATATTCAACACATTCTCAAGAAGGGTGACAAGTCACTGGCATCCAATTACCGCCCTATCTCGCTTACCTCAGTCCTGTCAAAGGTAATGGAAAAAATCATCAATTCCCACCTCCTACACTATCTTGAAGATACTCACCAAATAAATGACCATCAGTATGAATTCCGCCACTGCCGATCAACAGGAGATCTACTCACGTACGTCACCCATCTCTGGACAAATGCTATGGAGAGGTTTGGCAAATCTCAAGTGGTTGCACTGGATATCTCCAAAGCCTTGGACCGTGTCTGGCACAAAGGCCTACTAGGCAAACTACCATCATTCGGTCTGACCCAGGACTTCTGTAGGTGGATTGCCAGTTTTCTGTCTGGACGCACACTGTGTGTGATGGTGGATGGCTCTATATCCTCCACCACTGAATTAATGCTGGGGTGACACCAGGTTTTGTCCTCTCACCAACGCTGTACATCAACGACTTACTGCAATTGACCTCCAACCCAATACACAGTTTTGCAGATGACAGCATACTTCATTCCTCGTTTGGATTTGATAAGCCTTACCCTACACAACTCACCTCATCCTACAGAACATCAACCACCACCACCACCACCACCACCACCCTCAACTCCGATCTCCAAGCCATCCTACAATGGGGTTCGGATAAGCTCATAAATTTCAGTGCCAACAAAACCCAGTTTTTGTGCTATTTTCCCATAAAAAAGAACAACTTTTTCCCAATATCCTTTTCCACGATACCCAAATTTCCAGACAGCCTGAGATCTCACTCATCGGAATCATCCTCACATCAAACCTCTCCTGGCACAAACATATCTCAAACATTGCATCCTCAGCCTCAAAAAAACTAGGATTTCTCTTCCGCTCAAGACGTTACTTCACCCCCGAACAGCTACTAACATTATACAAGTCACAAATCCGCCCAACTATTGAATACTGCTCCCACATATGGAGTGGGGCCCCTAAAAGCTCTCTCAAAATGCTCGATTCAATACAGAGGAGGGCAATTAGATTTATCAATGATTCATCCCTTACCAACCCTCCCCCCCCCCTACTTTCACACAGACGTTTGGAGTCTGCAGTAAGTATATTCTAAAAATATTTCCATGGGAAATGCTCATCCGAAATAACATCAATAATTCCCCCGCTCAGTACTAAGCTCATTGGAACACGTGCAGCTGCTGCACAACATCCCTTCACAGTACACCTAGAAACAAACAGAACAAATTTCTTTTCCTCCTCCTTCATTCCTGCAACTGCTGCACTGTGGAACAGTCTCCCACCTACTGTGTTTCCCAACGAATACAATTAATTTACAGTCATTCAAATGAAATGTAAACAAATTCCTCCTTTCACAACCCACCATCGATACACGGTACTAATGTACTATAGGTTGACCAATCAACCTCCTGTGTATGGGCCCAACATAAAAAAAAAAGATAATTAATACAAAAAAATGCCTTTAGCATCCCAAAACACCGATGCCATGACCTTGTCTTCTTTGGCGCTGAACAACCGGCTTCTGTCCACCGTTTTGACTGCTGTTTGATTTCTAGTATGTACTGGTGAATCCAAGTGTCATCCATGGTAACAAATCGACACAAAAAATCAGTTTTATTCTTGTTGAAACGCTCCAAGCACTGTTCAGAGATTTTCATGCGAGTGCGTTTTTGATCTCCGCGGCACCCATCTTGTGCAAAGCTTTTACATTTGCAATTCTTCATGCAAATATATCCTACTTCTTTCGAGATGCCAATATTCTCAGCAATTTCACGCATTTTGACTCGCCGGTCATCCAATAACATATCGTGCACTGATCAATGATTTCCGGTGTTGATACACTTTTTGGACGTCCTTCACGTGGATCACCTTCAAGGCTAGTACGGCCACACTGAACTCTGCGGCCCATTTCTTAATTGTCGAAAACGAAGGAGAAGAGTGCCCATAAACTTTTTTGAACTTTTAATGAATTTCTTTGGGCGTTAAACCTTCTTCTACAAGGAATTTTATAACCGCACCATACTCAGTTTTATCCATTTCAAGGGATACAGACACTTTGACTTCCGACATCTGTATAAAAACAACTACTTGATAGAATGACTTGCAATTTCACATCGATGCTTATTACTGATGTACCAAGTTACATAAAATAATAATCATAATAATAATAAAACACTTGCTGATAGTGTTGCCATTTATCGTTGAGGTCGAGAACTTTTCAGACCACCCTCGCACAAAACATTCTTCTTCTTTTTCTTCTACTACGCGTTATTCCCGCTTCCCATGCAGGGTCCGCGTGTTACTTTAGATGCGACTTCTTGTTAGTACTACTCCCAACCGACCCGTCGCCTGGTCTGCCGCTGGGGGGGATATATTTTTGACTGTAGATGGGTATGTTCACGGGGCCGGTTTGCCTGTTTGCGGGATGAAAAACGCCAGATGAACTGGCGGAAAAAACCCTACTGACCGCGCCCAAGACCGGCTAACTTGGCTATGCCTGAGGAAGATCCTCAAATTCCTCACGTCTACAACGGGAATCGAACCTGGGACACTCCTTCCCCAGGCATATGGTTGCGAAGCGCAAAGCCACCAGGCTAACCGCGCGGTTTCCTCGCACAAAACATTATAAACAAATAATACATTTAGTACGAGAATGGGTAAGTATTTTTTTCAATTATTAATACAGTATTTACTGTTTATATATTTTACATAATCCGGAAACACAGAACTTTTTCAAGCCACCACACGATTCCAATATAAAAAGACAATCACAACAATCCATTCCCTCAGCTGGATTCGAATCCGCACCCATCGGTTGCATTATTTATCCTCATGGCCGCAGCATTATCCCACCCGCCCCCACAAAAAAGGAGGGAAGAAATTTTCCTGCGAATTCAATGGTTTAGAACCTTGTGAAGAATTACTCCAAAATTGATTTTACAGATTTCCTTCAGTGCCACATTTAACATTCAATGTCTGCGTAATTCACTGCCAGAATGCAGAGATATCCATGTTAATTAATCCGATTGATCTTTTGTACATAAGTCTACTATTTTTATTTTTTTATAAAAACTCATTCGGCCAACGTTCTGCATGACTGCTTTTTTTTTTAAAAAAAAGCAAAAATAAATTACTTTAATAAATAACAACAAAAGAAAAAAAAACTGGTTATGAAATCTGATCTTACATTCCATGCCAGTCCTCATTGGAAACCACATTTTTCTGCTCTTTTTCTCTTCATTTTCTGCTCTTCCCAAACAGGATTCAAAGTTTCTAATGCAGCCGAGTTCATTTTTTCTCTAATTTCGTAGATTAGGAAGGAATATATATTTACTGTTAGTAGTGATCAGTTGCATTATTTTTTCATAAATTTTCATCTCTTGATCATCATCATCATCATCAGTAGTTCTAATAAGCACTTAAACGCTCACGACCTTCCAAGTATCGTTGAGTTTCGTAACGGTAATTCGAGGATACGTTGGTTAGCCCAATGAATATAAGTAGCCTTTTGTATGTAAATTGCGTGTGCTCTGATTGACTGTTCATAGGGTGACAAAACTAGAACTTCTGCAAGGGAAAACTTTGTATCTCCGTATGAGAACCTGCACCTTATCTCCAGTGTTGAAAACCCGTGATAAAGGATCTTCTCATCCAACGCGAGAAGTACCTTAATCGCAGTTCTTTTCGCGATTCTTCAATAGATAATACCATTTTAACCCCAAATCCTAAGCACCTATCTTTCCTTATACAGTTGTTCTCTCTCTCTCTCTCTCTCTCTCTCTCTCTCTCTCTCTCTCTCTCTCTCTCTCTCTCTCTCTCTCTCTCTCTCTCTCTCTCTCTCGCTCTTTCTCCAAAGGCATTTCAAATTATACCTGAAATGTCTTTGGTTCTTCTCCTGGTAACACTGACTGTAATCTTATCTACAGTGCGTTCTGCTGATGGATCGTCACCCAGTAATTTGATTAGCATTAATTATTGATTAATGAGACCAGCTTATATCCAACCTGCTCGTTGATAAGGGGAGATTAAAGTCAGTGATTAATTTCTCCTCTCATTACCCTAACGTCAGTTATCTCAAAGACTACGGACAAAGTCATCAAGAGTCAATTCTTCACTTCCTGATGCCATCCAATTATTTCATGATCACGAGAAAGGATTCCGTCGTTCTCATTCCACAGCAGATCTCTTTTTGCGCTCTTACCAACCTTATCAACCAAGCAATAGCAAGGTTAATAATATATTGAAAAATCCAGCGGATAGAGGTGGTAGAGAGGACACGAATATTGCATCATGCAGTGTACATATTTACGCAAGATAAAGTGAATGATTATTTACTCAAGATAAAGTGAAAAAGATCATTGAAGCATAAAATTCGTAGATACAGATGGGTCTAAGGCAAAACTGCAGGTAGGGCACAGGCGGCCAACCCTATGAAGAGGCAACTTTTATTAGTCATAAAGTAATAACAATCGAGCAAATTATGTAGATGTTTCAAATCCATTATTATTATTATTATTGGTAATCCAATCACGAAAGGGTGAGCAACCTATAGTAAGTACATTACTACCGTGCAAGGGCAGATATTAGACAATTGTGATGGCGGTCATTGAATTTGGAGTGAACATTTAGAAAAGACTTCTGTTATTGATGGTTTCATCATTATCTGAAAGCTTCATAGAAAACAGAAAATGAATAAAGTACGTTGGTGAAATTTGTAGAAGTGTATGATGGCAATTTGAGTTATTGAGAGACAAATAGAGAACAAAACACAAAAATCACGCACTAGTTTAACATCATATTTGATCTTCTAACGAAGCACCTTCAATTTTTATAAGCATCTTTTCGCTTAGGGTCAATATTTATTACAGCAGTGAACGAACTGTAAAATATTATGGCATAAAAAAAAAGAAAAAAGAAAACACTTTCAACTATGCTAGACGCCATGCCTTCTGAATCGTGCATTTAAGAGGAAAGGCGAATATTTTTTTGACGTAAGAATACGAAGCCTTGTCCTACAAGGTCGTAACAATAGTGTATGTATGTGTTAACGTGGTAAATTCTGAAATTTGTAAATTTTGCTTCTGGTGTAAGATAACTTGCGATGACTACTGTCAACGATTGCATAGAATACGATACCGCAGACTAACCGTAGTCAGAATCACTTCGTCCGCATGACCAAATCACTGTGAAATGTTTATCTCAGAAATCTAAAAAAAATAAACGAAAGCAGAACACAAAACGGTGCTATTCAGAAAGAAGTGAACTCACCTGAATTAGTGGAGCCGCACTTTCTCTCCTAGTTAGGGTGTTGCTGTGGTTGTGATTGAGAATCGGAAAAACGAGGTCATGATTGCTTCAAAATCTGCGACTACGCAGTAAACCGTATGATTATTAATGTCATCGATGTTTACAACTGCTGCTGATTCTGCAGTAGGGAACAGCAGTAGACTCTGCATTTTTTTTTTTTTTTTAAGATTTGCTGACTTGTGCGGGCTTGTCATTAGAATTTCCACATTTGATCACCGACAGACAACACGCCTACTTCAATTCTAAACCCTGACAGGATTTTTCTAACATAACTGGGAAGGACGCTTCACGTTAGCACGAACGACCGAAGTGCATGCGTCGTCTGAAATATTCAAAGTATCCTGACAGATCGCTGTGACCTCAGCGCGAAAAAGAGTTCTGATTGCGTGTTGAAGCATAATTCTCATCATCGGTATCCAATCTGAGAGCGAATGCAGTTAGACAGCCAGCGCTTCCTATTTTATGCCAAAAGAAAAATGTTACTAAAATATCCTACTCATGTCCACCTTGATGATCGCAAATTCTGGACGCAATTATCTGTTTGCAGATTTTCTAGTAAAGCAGCGAACGGTAAATATTCCAAAATATAAAGGAAGACTGATAACAGTTCGGAATGAGTATATTTTATCTCTGACCATCGATTTCTGATTGATCTGTGAAAGCTTCCACACACTCTGAGGCAAAAGAAGTGGCAGTCTTAGAGAGGACTGCTTCCTGTTAAAAAAATAAAAATCAGCTAACGGCTTTTTTATTCCCGTATATATAGGGAGTAGGCGAGGCCGTTTTTAGCCCTATCTAACTTTTGGAGACTGAGTGGGCAATTCAATCTCCATTGGTACCCAATCAGAGATAGCTAGCCCAAGGCTATCACTAATTAAGCGGCACTCAGTGAAGAGAGACGGCTCAACAAGTGTCGCCATCTCGTGGTCACTAACTCTAACACTCGTATTTAATGTGTGAAATAATGTTTTACGGTTCTACGGTCGATTTTCTTGAGTTTACGGGACGAAAAACCCGAGTTTCCGGGAGAAAAAACCCGCTTGCCCGTGCCAGAGATCGACTAACTCGGGAACCGGTCGAAAAATTTCCTCTAGTCGCCGACTAGACTCAAAATCAAGTCTTCCTTAGTGCGGCTAAGCGCCGTGGTATGCAAACGCCACATCCACTGATGATTTGAGCTATACAGGCTCAAAACTTGTTTCCCCAGGTGAGGCTGCTTCCTGTTTTGATGCAAAAAATTCATATTGATTTAGAAACATCAGCTTACACTAATTTTATTTTATTTTATTGTGGCTTTGGTACTTCAACATCTCTAATACTACTACTGTACACACATACAGTCGGTCGACTCAGGGACTGCTGGATAGGATTTAGAAACAAGTGAGAAAGACGGGAACTGCTCCGAGTAGAATAGAGTGGAACCTTGAAGGGATGAACTTTAGAGGTTAGGCGGAAAAGAGGGTATGTAATATCTCAGTTCGTTATGTTGTTTAAGAGATCATTCTAACTGACATGTAGAAAGATTTATTTTTCTATCTATCTATGTGCGGTTTAGCGCTGAGGAGTGCAAAAGCCCCTTCCACTGAGCTACTCAAGCTCCATATATTATGGAAGACCACCTTTTGTTAATGCAAAAGGCAACTTTACGAAGATGATTAAATAACCTTGTTGCTCAAGAGCAATGTGAAAAACTGAAGTAACAAACAACAGGAAGTTTCATCTTGAAAAAGGTGAAAAGCGTCAGCTTGTGAACAGCGCTATGAAGTCACTTTATTGGGAAACTACGGCTTTCTTCATCAGATACTTTACCTTCTAATTAGTTATTTTTTCAGCACGGCAGTTATGTTTTGCACTACATTTTACCACCATCGCAAAATATTCCCTAAGTTTCGATTTCCTGTCCACCACCATCACTGCGTGAATGCGAAGCTTGATCAAACTCCCGACGATCACTCCATCAGCCAATGTCTTGAAACAAAATTAACTAATGGGTAGAAAGAGCGACCTGCAGCAAATCGCTGGCCAAATGCGTTCTGTTTCAATGCTCTAGGTTGTCTTTATAGTAGCGTTTATAGTAACGTTTTGAACAAATATGCCCGTGTTCTACAGAAAAGAAACATTTAGCAAACTTCGTGCGTGAACGGTAAGATGAGCAGCTTGGTTCGCAACAGTAAGAATGTCGTTGGGATGTTAGCAGAATTTTTAGGATTGCGAAATACTCCTGTGTGTACATGAGTTTATAACATTTTTTAATTACGGTAAATCCAAATTTAACAAAGAGGATGCTCATTTATGATTATTATTTTCACAGAAAGAATCATTCTCAGCTGAGAGATGAACGTATGTACAATTCCAGTCACTTTCTACGTGTTTGTTTATCCAATCGGAAGAGATAGTCAAGGATTTATTGAACTTAAAAATCAGTGACCGTAAACTAATAAAATTCTTTCTTCATTTTAATATCACCAACATTTCTGGCTCGTTTTAAATTTTCCGATTATAACACAATTTTGACTCATCTCTAGGCAGTTCACACTTCCATATCCTCCTACTAAACAAGATTGGAGGGCAAAAAAGATTTTTGTATCCTGCTCTGTTTGTATCTGATAATGATATTACGTGCTTTAAGGGAACACCTCGTTTCCAAGACGGAATGCGCAGCATGTTCACAGTCAAACGACATAAGATCATGCAACATCCATTAGACTTCGTGATGGTCTTCATTAACTTTACAGTTGCGTCCCTTAGAATGAAATATGCTCTTCAAAAGCAAAAATGTTCCCCCAGACCATTTGCAGTCCCTCAGTTCCTTTGGAATTTATCACAAGTAGGAACCGACCTGCTCTCAGTTGTTATCAGAATTATTGTTCGAATATTAAAAGGAGCGCTGATTGTAGGATGGCATTCATCACGAAACGAAACGCCAATTAGGACTTTCATCCTTCAAAACGCAGACTTCGCTTTCCCACTGAGGTGATATCACGCCGCCATGACAATATAAATATTTCAGAAGACTCTACGTGCTTGCATTAACCATTCCCTCCAATTATACCTTCGGTTGATACAATACCTTAGAATTAGAATAAGAATGTATTTTTCTCAACAGCACGACCAAATGTCGAACTCCTGACTGTCGCCACTTAATTACCAGTTGCCAGATTGTGCGATGAAAGTACATTTTTCGCAGAGGCCATTGTTTCCTACATTAAGCACACCGCATGCTGTCATAATCCTATCATTCACAAGGCATACGATTTTTTTCTGGCCGCTGCTACTCCGTCAAATGAAATATTCATTGTCTGATACAAATGCACAGAGTATTTCAGGTTTTGGTTGGTGATTCATCATAATAGTAATTTTATAACTAAACAAGAGTAACTTGCTTTTCCATTTAGACCCATTTATTTATTCTATTTTTATACAAATCAAATGAATTTTGACGTTTTCCCAAGGTTTACTCTCTCTCTCTCTCTCTTTCGTCAAGTATTTACTCTTTCGTAATAAGGCACCTCATTTAGCTTTCAGAATCGCCGAAGGTAATGAAATCATTGGGAGTTATTCGATCAGAAAGCGGTGATCTTCGAGACATACCAGGCTATGAAGATTATTCAATGCGAACAACAAATGAAACTTTGTTGTTCGTATCATAATCAAAACTACTAATAAACTATGAATGCATCATTACCTTTCATTTCAGAATATTTTTGAAACATACCTTTTGAACAGCTGTCGCTATCTGCAAAAAGCAGGCAGCAGAATTTTCAATAATTTTCAAGCGAAGTGGTGGTCTCACACTGGGCGATAAAATATACCTACAACCAGTGTGCTGAAGGCGGCAAGCACCCCCTTTGTCCGAGCCGGCTGTTAAATTTTCAATAATTTTGGAGACTTGTTATACTGACAATGGGCATGAATTGTAGAGCAGCACACGCTCCGGTCCACAATGGCTTGCGACATTTGGATAAGCTTGCATGTGGACACACGGAAAATCCAACTGACGAGTTTATTTACAAATAAGCTCCCTTAGTGCATCGCGCCCTAAAGCATGCCGTTACAGAAGCAGCCCAGTTAAAATTAGGCAGGTGCTTGGTGATAATGGAATTCGTGTACACTTTCGAGGATTGTGATTCACAAAGCAGAACCAGCCGCATATTGTCCAAAGAAGGCGGGGATGAGAAATAGTGTAAAAAGATATCACATGTCGAAATAATGACAAATATTTATTGGGAAACGAGTTAGCGGATCGGAATGCAACTCTAGTTGTTAGACTACTGTGATACTCCTTACAAAATCAAGTTATTTTTTAGTGAAATCTGAAGTGTGACAATCGTAACCGCTTGGATTAGGAAGCGTAAATCTTTCTCTTCAACGATAAAGTATTCAGATTAAGAAGACATTTTCTTCACTATCGCATATCAATTAGACAGGCTGCGGAAATAGCTATTACATTGCCCCAACAATGTGACGTGAACCGAGATAAGAAGGTGAATTGCTGATGACTGAACAGAAGTCGAAAGATCGCGGAGAAGTCTAGGTGACGCACACAAGTGCTGTGAGCCATTGTGTGAAGAAGGGGACGGGCCATATTGCACAGGTTGTCAACAGTGGCAACACTGCCAGTGTTCTGGAATTTCCAAAAGAACTTGGGGGATTACAAGAGTACCGAATGACGCTGTCCACAGCGTCGAGAAATATTACAGATCACTTCAGTTAGCCGTGAAACGTAAAGTAACAAAGAATTAACTTCCAGGCTGCATTATTATTAAATTATAAAGTATAACTGAAATAAACGGGCATTAAAAATAAAATAATAGCAATTTATAATAAAATTCAGAATTTTATTATAAATATGGACGAAAGAAAAACATGAACAAGTACTTTGTCTTCAATAATCTTCTTGCACAAGAAAAACAAATTCAACGTATCATCAATAACAGGCTTCAAATCCACTGCTGGATTTACGCATAAACTGACAGGGAACAGCTTAGTGCCCATAGAACAAGGAGCCTCCCTCTCACTCCTCACATTTACCTAGGAAGGAGAACGTCTTAAATGTTATGGCCAAGGCTACCGTAAATTTTGCCATGCCAAAATGGAACTTCAGCAGAATCGAATAAGAAGCTGGATGTCGTTTTCTTTAAGAAAGAAAACGACATACTAGAAAGTATGGCTGACAAAATAAATGACTCTCTTGACATGTAATACCGATCGCCTCATCGCTGTGGAGTTAATAAGCCGGGCCCGCAGTACCGAATGGGCAAACTGGGCATTTGCCCAGGGCAGCAAATTTTCAAAAATTTATACAAAATTTTCAGGCGTATTATTCTTTTAATATTTTTTATATATATTACACGGCGCGAGTTGAATATTGATTGACTGAGTTTTCCTCATGTGCGCTGACATTCACAATCGCGCAGATTTGCTTACTTTGCGCATCTTAGGACTTTTGGTGGCACGCAGTGGCGTGACTAACTTCATAGGGAAGCATTTGACAAATCTCCTTAATTATGTCGGAATACGGAAGAAAACGGTTATCGGGGGCTCAATACCTTAAAAGAGAAGCGGAAAAAGACGCAAATATTAAAAAAAAAAAAAAAAGAGTGGTCAAAATCAAATCAAATCAGCAATGAGTGGTTCCTTGAGTAAATTCTTAAAATCAGATAATTCTAATGATAGTGTTGGTGAAATAGTTGCTTCAACTTCGCAAAGTCGAGAAACTAATGAGAAAAACGTAACGTTAGAACTTACGGAAGAACCGATCTCCGAAACACCAGTTTCCGAAGTGTTAGAAGAAAAGCAAAATACAGAATCACAAGAATTTACACGCACTAGCGCCGCTAGCGAAACTCAAAGAAGTGTAATTTCATACGACCCTGCAGAATGGCCTCAAATAATTAATGATTCATTTGGAGCGTTTGTGGCAGAGAAGGGACCGGGACAAATTGGTAACGCTTATGAAGAAAATAAATTTAATTTTCCGCAAGACAGTCGTGGTCGCCGTTTCAAACCATCATGTTACAAAAGACAATTACATGATGGTGAAGTATTGCGAAGATAGTAGTTAATATATTCCCGTAAAAACAATACGGTGTTTTGCTTTTGTTGTAAGCTTTTTTCGACCAATTAAATTGCGTTCAGGTAATAGTGACTGGAAACATTATTCAGAAATTTTAACTGACCATGAAAACAGCACGAGTCATTTAATCGCACATAACAAATGAATAGAAGTTAGAGTCAAGTCCGAAACAACTATTGATGCGACCCAACGGAGAATCTTGAATCTTAATTTTTATAAGTGGAACTCTCTTTTAGGAAAATAAAAGAAACTCAAGATAGATGGGAAAATAAGAAAAAAAGTCAGAAATAATTAGAACATTTAATATAAGTATTCAAAAAAATAACATATTTACAGAATAACAGAAAAAAAATTAAATTACATAAATATACTTGAAATTTTTTAAATTAAAATTTTAAGGTTTTTGATTTCATATTCACAAAATTAGAAATAATGGTCTTACCGTCTAATTCCGCACATATATCATTTTCAATAGCTATTAACGCCAAACTAACAAGCCCTTTTTGTAACATGCTTGTTCTTAAGTAGGTTTTAATAAATTTTCAACTTGGAAAAGGAACGTTCACCGCTCGCTACATTAACAGTTGAGGTTAATAGTATTCTTAAAGCAATTGAAAAGTTAGGGAAAGATAAATTATTGGACACAATAAAATTAAGAATATCGAAAGGGTTTTGAATATTTAAATTATCCTTCCGAAAAATATCCCGGAAAGCGCATAACTCGTCATATAGTTCTATTGCATTTACGTCTTTATTGTCGCAGACCTTCAAGAGACTCTTTAAACCGTCACAATTTTATCGTAAATCTTCGTTATTAATTTGTAGTAATCTATACAAGAAATTGAAATTATCATAATATGTTTTTAGTTGTTCAAAACGTTCTATTAACTAACACATTGGAACTTCTAGAAGTGTATAAAACACATTCACTCTAAATTTATCTTCTGGCGATTGTGGCGTTTCGTCATGATGCTCGTAGTCCAATTGTAGTGTCTTCTTTCGTCGTCGAACTTCCGTACCAGTTTTAAATTCTTGTTCTCCATCCACCTCTTCACTGAGTTCTTTTGCTGTTTTTAGAACTTCTTTAAAATTTGTATCTGATCGATACTCTTGTAAGAATATTTTTAAGTTTTCGATAGATTCTAAAGCAAGTATAATGTTCATATTTTTCTCTTGAAGCATTTTACTCACGGGGTTTATTCTGTTAAGCAAATCATGCCAAGTTATAAGAGAGTAAATAAATTTGTAGTCCTGTATTTTAGCACATAATGTGCTTCATGCTGAGTTTCTTTATTAAAATTTTCATTATTTAAAATTTCAAAAAGCATCATAAATTTCTCCTAATTGATATCGTAGAGGGCGGATTGCATTAATTTTACTTTCCCGTCGCGTTTCTGAGCTGTTTCAATGTTAATTTTTTACGAACTTTAAAAGGATTGCCCAACGTTTGTAAGAGAATGAAAAGAAATTGTATATTTCTTGAATAACTGCAAAGAAACTAATTGTATCTGCATTCACTTTGGCTGTATTATGTTAATGTTAATGATTAAATTTAGAGTATGAGCAGCACATGGCACGTAAAAAGCTCGAGGATGCTTGTTCAAAAGCAAATTTTGGAGCCCATATTTTTCCCTTTCGTATTTGCCCATTGTCATACCCTTGACCTCGCACGTCTTCAATGGGAATGTTCCATTTTTCCAGTTGTTCCATTATTGTTGCACATAAATCACGTCCTGTGGAATCTGATATATCTGCAAAACCTAAAAAATTTTCGCTGATCTTGACAATTCCATTGTCACAGGAAACAAAGCGAATAATAATGGTCATTTGTTCTGTTTTACTTGCATCAGGTGTGCATTCTAAAATTATGGAATGATATTTACACTTTCGAATTGATAATAAAATTGTATCCCTGATTGCGTTACTTAAAGTTTCCAATATTTCATTTTGACTGTCTTTACTCAAATAGTGTACTCTATTGTTTCGTTGTAGAGCCCTTTCAACATGATTTTCCATAACGGGATCAAACATAGCAAACAGTTCGACCAATTTTAAAAAATTGCCGTTATTCCTTTCATATAATTTATCAGATGATCCGCGAAAAGCTAAATTTCGACTATCAAGGAATTTTATAATTTCAATCAAGCGTTCTAAAACATTCGATCATTGTTTCTTTTCTATTTCATGCATGCTTCGAGTCTGGAAATCAATAATAGTTTTGTTTTTTTAAATTTTTATCAAGTTCCTTCCATTTTAAGAAAATTTTCATGTGAGTTAAACTAGTCTCATGTCTATGTAAAGTTGTACTTACATTTCTCCAATCGTTATAACCTCAGTAGGTGATTCAGTTGTATTTCTACAAGCCTCAGTAGGTGATTCAGTTGATTCAGTAGGTGCGACAAGTTTGCAACAAAAGCAAAAAACAGAATTTAAAGCTTCGGAATAAATGAGCCATGTTCTTGGCACGAGCTCCCCGTTTTCCATTTTTCTATTATAATACGTGTCGCCAAATTTACGACCATATGTTTCTCTGGGATATATTATATTTTTCTTTTGAACAGGCCCCATTTCAATTAAACCAACTCGTAATTTTTCATCAATATTTCCCCATTCACCTGGATCTTCTAAATTTACAGAGACTAACAATGTGTTAGTTTCGTGGTCAACTACAACTAAATCTTGTTGTAGTTGACTAAATCCTAACTATTTTTCACTTAAATCATGTTCAATTATCTTGATCAATAGTTGCAATAATGCTTTCATGCATACTGGATGATGTGCACGGTTCTTCAACTCTGATTTCTGATGTATCGAGTTCGTTACAATCTGCATCAGAATATTTTAATATTTTAACAAATCTATTAAGAGCCCCAGTTTGTTTCTTAATCTCTGCTTCTTTCGCAGCATGACGCTTATGATTTTGTGCACCGAACAACTTTGTTTTAATTTTTGATTCCATTTCTATTTTATACCCACAAGAAATTATTACACAACACGACACAGAGACGAAATAATAGTCGGCACTGCGCTACTGTCAGTAGCCTACTGAGATGCGTACCATATGACTGGTTAACTAGCAACAAATGTTTTGTACGAAAATTTGTTTCTGTGCATAAAAACCGTTCTTCGTTTCACTTTCGATAGATTGCAGTAGACACAACATTCTGCAGGAAGCATTTAACCTGCTCTCGCTGCAAAATTGTAAACAGCCGGCTGATTAAAGAGGCGGCAATATACTTTTTTTTAAATTTTTATTCGGTGTGTCCGGCCTTATTTATTTTAATATTGATCATTCTAAGAATTTTTTGTTTTCATGATAAAAATTTTGTTTCTTAAAAAATTAACTTATGAACCGTACCCTGGAGGCGGCGCCCCCATCGTAGCGGCGCCCGCATGCACCGCATGCTCTGCATGCCCGCTTCCTTCGGCCCTGTTCTAACGCATAGTACATGTTTTTCATTTTTATATGGCCTTCACAAATTACAAGAAATTGAGAAAAGTGATCTTGATTTAAAATGTAAAGATTTAGAAAGTGCCTTATCTGATCACACCAAAAATGCAAAAGAGAGAGATGCAATAGAACTGGAAGATGAATTGGATGTTTTATCTAGCTCTATTAAGAAAGAAAGCACACCCTTAGAAATATTGAGTTATGTAGTCAACATGAATTATTCCCGAACGTGGCAGTGGCTTAGAGAATTTTATTAACATTGCCAGTAAGTGTTACAAGCTCTGAAAGAAGCTTCTCCAAATTAAAATTAATTAAAAATTATCTTCGATCGTCGATGTCTGAACAACGACTTCGTGATTTGGCATCTATTTCCATCGAACAAAAGCTTCGCACAAATTTAGATTTCAAGGAAATTGTTAAAGAATTTGCAGCCTAGAAAGCTCGTAAAGTACATTTTTAACATTTTTTAGCACTGCCTTTTCGTTTGCGTGAATGAAAATAACTAACAGTGAAACTATTATAGTCATGTAAGTGAAATTAATGAAATTCAGTGAAATCAATTATTTATGAAAATAAAATTAAAATTTAAAACCATTGGAAAATGTCTTCCCATTTCTAATAGGTAAGGCATTTCGGAAAAAAAAAAAAATTCATTGTATGTAAGGGGCGTTAAATGCATGTCTTGCCCCAGGCGACATAATTTGTAGCGTCGGCCCTGTTAACAAGGCTATTCATGCAGCACAACGAATCGTTTCCAGTAGTAAAACAACATTAGTAAGAAGGCATGGATGGAAAATTATTTAGTGGATGAACAGTATCATAATATATGAAACAAGAGCGAATTATCTCAGTCTTCATGCTGATCACTCCTGTTGAAATATATAATAGCCGCATTACCTACTTTCAAAATAAAATTAAACATATCGCTCGCTGAAATATCAAAATTCTGGTAATAAAAATCACCACTGTGTAAAGCAGTTTATTCGCTTAGGACTCACTGCACACGGAATTGCAGTCAGTTATTACAAAAGCAGGAACTGGATAATCTGAGAGAGAGAGAGAAAGTATTAACTAGCAGTTTCGTTCGTACATACCGAATAAATTCAATAGCAGGGACTCTTTTGTGATTGTGCAATGCTCGAAGTGTGGTAGCAAATATTTCAGCCCAGCATCGATATTTTAAAATGTTCCTCTCAATCGGACACATCTCATTTATTCATTTATAAGCAAAAAAAAAAAAAAAGTTCACATTTCAGCGTGAAACGTTAACAACGCTGCATCTTATTCAGAAACAAATTTCCTTTTACACATCCCTTGGAAATCACGACAGCTGTGTTCATTGCCAACATTTACAAAGCTGTCGCGGTTTACAGCCAGCATCCAACACACATTTGCAAACTGTGGGCAACCGTATTGAAAACCTGTCCGTGGATGACCGCGAAAATTTCAGAAATGTGCATTTCTGTATAGTAGAAGCCGAAACCAAAGCGAGTGAAGGCTTCAAAGGTCATCTTTTTAAGTTTGAAACTGGCTGAATGCTTCCTGTCGTGGCAAAAATGCATTTCATTTGAACACCGTCGCTGTTGGAATTAATGTAAAAGTAAACTTCAGAAATTAGTGCATAGTTCGGCTTCAGGGAAACAGGCTTGTCTCCACCTGTTTCCCAACAAATCGCTGGAAAACAAGATCTGAACACTTAAAGGAGAGATTTCTATGCTTAGAGCTGTTTTCTAAATTTTCATGAATTCCCATTTCATTAGATGTGTACCAGAAAATTAAATATCATAATGATTAAACTTACTGCATTATGTTTATTATGTTAAGTTATTAAAATGTAGGATATCATAGATCCGTCCACGTTTTATAACCACGTATAGAAATGAGCTTTAAAATGTTTCGCTAGCCGTACCCAGGTGCTCGTATATTCCTCTTGTGTTAATGAAGGTTTCTTGACAGCTGTTTCGTATCAGAGATAGGCAAAAACCTAAAGAGTCCTGTTTTAATATGAAAACAATCCTATACTTTAGTAAGTTAATTATTTATATTATAATATAATATAAATATATTATATAATATATTTATATTATATTATATATTCTTAAACGTTATAGTTGCCTCGAAACAATAAATGGATATTTTAAATCGAAACTGAGCTGTCCTTCACTCGCTTGCATTTTCTTTTGCCGTGATTTAGAAATTCGTGTGTTGTTTTTGTTTTCTCTGTAATACTCACAGAGACGCGTTAAATTGTCTCGTAAAGGTGTGAGTAGTTCCGAACGAATGTGAGATGCATGGAAAATTTGTAATAAATCACGAACGAAAAAATTTCATAAAAAAAAAAGAGTAAAAAAATGCAATTTTATCTCAGAACAGAAAGCTAATATATTCGTTTGTAAAAATAAAAACTAAGCTTTTTATTTATGTAAAAACAATTGTTAAAGCAAAATTTTTCGGCCTGGTTGACCGAGTGGTTTGCGTATCCGCTCTCCAGCCAAAAGCTGCGGGTTTTCGAATCCCGCCGTGGGCTGGATGTCTGTGATTGTCTACGAAAATAGCCGTGGTGGTGGTGGTGGGCAGTAGATGGCATTGGTGTAGCTGATGCGGTTCTCTGTAGTTGGTGGATTGACAGGCGGAGAGCTGTGAATGAGTCTTCGGACTCCTTGGAGGTGTCACATAATAATAATAATAATTTTCAGCACCTAGTCTATGGGAAAGGAGGAAACTAAACGCGCAGCATACGGTAAGAAATGTAAATATCAATTCAAGAGTACTTCATCCCCCGTGAGTAGTTGCCGGACATCAGCCAGACATTTGGAATTTTTCGCTTAATGGAAGCGTTCAAAACAGAACGAATTTGCTATTTCCAAAAGTTCAAGGGTCCAGGTTTTTTACTTATTATTATTATTTATTTTTTTTTTTTGGTATGCTGGTCCCACGCACTTTATTTGAAAACTTATAAAACTAAGTTTTATAAGTTTTTTTTTTAAACTTAAACTTATATATTGATGATATTGTAATCATGATGTGCTGAAGCACATGTCATTGGCTCATTAAATCAGCTTTAAGAAAAGCTGATTTAATAAGAAATGCTTGGTTTCCTGCACCCAACGTGTATAAGCGTGGGCGATGGGTGCAGGAAACCAAGCGTTAAAAGATCTTACGAAAATAGGGAGAGTCTCCTTTCAAAGAATAAATATTCTATATATCTCTGACACGTATGTGAGCACGTTGCTGTTTTTGGAAATTCTGTTTTGTAGGAACTCACACACACACACACACACACACACACACACACACACACACACACACACACACACACACACACACACACACACACAAAAAAAAGCGCTGTTTATGTACAGGACGGCTCTTCGTAGCCATGCATCGTAATGTCTGAGAATGGATTTTACGACAGTTTAATGCAAGGAGGGAAAACAGTTTTTAAGCTCACAAATTCTTCATGTGGCGTCGCATTATATAGAGTACTATAGGAAGGAACGAATAAGATCCATGTTTCTCTTCTTTTAGGAAGAAGTTAGCTGGACGAGGCTGCTAAAATGAAAGAAAGCGTCTTTGTTAACTATGCTATCGGAAAATGCTCTTAGGAAATGAAAAATTAACTGACTAAAGATTTACGAAACAGAAAAACTCACCGTTTGTAGTGAATCTGATTACTTACCGAATCTGATTACTAGAGTAATGAGAATGTTGTCTTTGAAGAAATCCCATCATTTGATATTATAATGATCTATGAAGGCATTTTATTAGGCATAAAATGCTGTAGAAACATTAGCAACTTGGTTTACGTTGGCAAAGTGGGTGGAAGTCAAGGAATGAATCTCGGTGACACATAGCTAGAGGTTTCTCCTTGGCAGCAAATGAAACCAAGTTACTTCACTCTCTTCATCCGCGCAATTTAACTTAAAAAGAAATGTAAGATACCCCATACCTATGATGCATCATCTGATATTATAGTTCCCAGGATCTTGTATCAGCACGTGTGTGAAAGCGATGCATGTGAAATAAATATCAGTATTTTTATGTATACTTTCTTCTGTGTGCGCGTATTTCCAGCAAAGGCTAGGTTACGACTGTTGTTTTAGTATTTCCGATTTCTTTCCAATATATTATTTAATTTAAGTGAGTACTAGTTTCTTCAAACTTAAAATAATTCTTATATATATATATATATATTACATTGACTTATCTGAATCATTTAAATAAGAGAGATAATTGCAATGCAAAAAGAAATTCCTTAAATTAAAAAATAAAATGTATATTAATAAAAGCTTATGCAAATATAATTATTTATATATAATTCATAGAACCGGTAGACCGTAGAACTCACTCTATTTCACACAAATAATATATAGTACTATGGTCAGCAACCACGAGATGGCGACACTTGTCTGCTCATATAATTAGTGATAGGATTTCCCTCTAGGATCAGCTATCTCTTATTGGTTACCTGTGGACATTAAACTTCTCCCTCAGTCTAAAAATTTAGAAAGCTATTACGGAGTCGCCTATTTCCTACATCAATGGCTTAATGGATTCATTTATTTATTTATATAAAATTCATATAAAAAGATTCTGAGATATGAACTTTCTCTCGTACCACCAATTTAAATTTAAATTCAGTAATTAAAAAAAAAGTTTCTAACAGCGAAACAAAGAAAACAAATGTCTTTGTAAATCTTTCTACGATTAAGAATTTAAGCTTTCCAACACAATCAGTTTAAAAATAATTCATCTCACCCTGAATCAAAGCCACCATTCTACTTAAATTATTCACATTTCTTAAATTGAAAGAAAACTGTTCTTGCCACACCTCAGTACATTTCAGTTTAAGCACTTCTCTGAAGAATTCCCCTCTTTCAGAAAATTATCCACGAGAAGGAAATCCTTAGAATAAACTGATCGATTTATTGTTCTCTAAAGAAGGTTTTTACTACTAATGAATTCACTTCCTCCCTTCTTTCAGAGTTCACTTTCCTTCCTGTCTTGCAAAATTTCAATCTTGCGAAAAACGAAATGTTCTGCCTTCAATTATGTTTCGTTTCTTCACAGGAACAAACGCAGGTTGAAATAGGTGGCGGCGTGTTAGTTAATGTCGGATAATTTTCAGTTCTCGTGTTTACATTATTAGTTTGTGCAGAAGTTCAATTATATTGATATTATATGTGTAATCACACATCCTAGAATAAATGAGGTCATTAATGTGGTGAGTAAAGTCAGTAATCCAGTGTCATTTTTCACTGATTGGAGTTTCGTGTACGCGTCGAGTTAGGCCTAATTTACACGTGTATGAACCATTGTATTGCTGGTAAAGATATAACAATTTAGGTGCTAGTTTCATTTTTACAACTTGTTATTGGTTATCTTAAAAAAGAAAAAAAAATGTTACTAGATTATGAAGATGGAGGCTCAGCAGATCTGTTCAAGAAGGAATAATCACCATGTCAATGTACTAACTACTTTTAATGAGTTACTGTTTACTGAAACTTTTGTCGATGTGACTTTAGTATGTGAAGGTAAGAGACTTAAAGCACACAGAATAGTGTTGTCTGCCTGCAGTTCTTTCTTTCATGACATATTTCTTGAAAACTCTTGTAAACATCCAGTTGTTATTCTCAAAGATATAAAATACACGGATTTAAAAATGATAATAGATTTTATGTACAAGGGTGAAGTGATCATTTCGCAGGACCAACTTGCCACGCTGCTTAGTGCTGCTAAAAGTTTGAAGGTTGAGATCTGTACAGAAGTTGCATAGAGGGATACTTCCAGTATTGATATTCAGGAGAGTGAACATGACTCAAGTAACCAGGCCTTGTTACTTGCTGAGGTGCAACAGAAAAAACGCAGCACAGAATTGCCACCAGTAATTAAGAAGAAAAGAGGAAGACCTCGAAGTAGATATCTTCGTGGTTCTAACAGTAATGGCATGAAGGCCAATGTGTCATCAAAAGTAAATGAATTAGACACACCAGAAGATACCAACAGGTCAATAGAGTCGTTCACAAGTGAAGGAAGGTTAGAACTGTCAGGAACTGATTATCAATTAAATGAGATTTCTGTTTCTAATTCAAATATATATCCTAGTCCAACTCAGAACTCATTTCCATCTATCCAGAGTTCAGTGTTGGTAAAAGGATCACAACAAAGTGAAGATACAATAATAGAAATTGAGGAATCACAGGCGTTGGCATCTTTTGACAGTTTGCTCCAAGATTCATTGTCAATCCCAGTAATGAATACGATGCCTATTCTTAATACTGTTGAGTTAATTGAAACTCGCTCAAATAACATAGAATCAGGGCTAAGTACAGATAATCAAATATTAGTTCCTTGTTCTGTATCACCTCAATTATCTACTTCTCTTCAAGTTGCACAAAGTATGATAAAAGATATCGAACCTGGTGTCTCGCTCTTATTACCTGGAGCTGCAATTTCACCTTGTGCCAGTTCTTCACATCAAGACAGTAGATCCATGATGATGATGATGTCTTGGGATACATCCAGGCCTACTGCTGTTATGCCAAACATTCCTAAAATACATGATCAGCAGCTTCCATTACAGGATCAGAATGTTGCTCAAGAGAAGGAAAATGGGTCAGTTAATTATCGTTGGATATCCTCGCCAGAACATCATTGTGAGGATTGTTGTAGATGCTGCGCGACCAAAAATATCCAAAGACATAATATGAAACTACATGAAAATGACAGACAGGAATATATATTGGATGTGGACATGAAAGCAGAGTTGATGATGATGAAGCAAGATATGAACTGCATGAGAAATAAGATGAAAAGAATTAGAGACATACATGGAAGAACGAATAAGAACAGAAGGAAAGATGGGCATGCGAAAGATATATCAAATGATTCAAGAGTGGTTCTCTATGGAGATTCCATTATTAGAGGTGTGGTGAATGAGAAGATGCACAAGGTTTGTTTTCCTGGTGGTAGAATGGAGAGAGTGATTGAAGCGTTGGACATGAGAAGTAAGAGAGCACAAGAGTTGGTGGTTGTAGTAGGAACAAATGATTTGGATGGGAACAAGGAAAATGCCAGATTGGATATAAGGAGATTATTAAGGAGAGTAAAAGATAACAGTGTGGTAGGAAAGGTAGTCAGTGTGTTGCCAAGGTATGATAGTGATGAATTGAGGAGGCGGGCAAAGATTATGAATGATATGTTAGCGCAGTTATGTGAGGAGAATGGAGTGCATTTTGTGAATGTGTGGGAGGAATTTGAGGGACGGATGGAATTGTATAAAGAAGATGGGCTGCATTTAAATGGTTTTGGTGTGAGTCTGCTGGAGAGATTGTTACTGGCAGGAGAAGTAATGACTGTAATGAATATATCTGAGGTGGTGGGAAGTGATATGAAAGAGCAAAAAAGTAAGGTAGGGAGAGGTATTTGTTCAGTTGCAAATGGGGAAGTGAGTATTATGAATGAAGTAAATGAGAGAGTGGAGGTACAATACGAACAGGGAAACGGGGGGAGTCAGGGTGGACGGGGAGAAACTTTATGAAACATGCGGGTGTTGAATTCAGAAGTGAATGTGTAAGCGGACAAACATAAATTGAGATAGCCTGGGATGGGTGGAAAGAGTTTAGGTGTGAAGAAAGTTGTAGAATTGGTGGTAATATAGAGGAAGTGACAGGAGAAGGTATTGAAGAGTTACATCGCAGGAGTGATGTTCTTAGGACTTGTAGAAGCAGTAATGATTTATTATGTTTATTCACTAATGCTAGAAGTATTCGAAATAAGGGGAACGAAATTGTTGCTTTGCTTGAGTCTATTCGCCCCAAAATTGTTGGTATAAGTGAGACATGGTTAGATGACGATGACATCCTGACAGGAATAGAGATGAACGGATATGATATTTTTCGTGAAGATAGACAGGGAAGAAAGGGAGGAGGAGTACTGTTAATGGTAGCAGATGAGTTGTGCCCATCTAAGGTGGAATTGCAAGGTGCAAATTGTGGTCACGGTTTTGAGGCCGTATGGTGTGAGGTAGAAGTTAACAGGAGGAAATATTTAGTTGGGTGTTGCTATAGACCTGGTAATATGGAAGGTAATGAGAAGGAAATGTATAGGCAAATTGGCCTAGCTAGCAAGAAACGAGTTATCATTATGGGCGACTTTAATTATGGTGATATGGATTGGAAGCAAGAGACTGCATCTGGGGGTAAAGAAAATGAATTTTTGGAGTTTTTGAAAGATAATTACCTTAGGCAGTACGTAACGGAGGGTACACGAGGATCAAGAGTATTGGATTTGATCATCTCATCAGATGATGTTATTATAAATGAGGTGTCAAATCTTCCACCAGTTGGTGAGAGTGACCACAAGGTGATCACGTGCAGGGTGACCAGTCATTCGAGGACGTCTGTTAGAAAGGGATATATGTGGAATTATAAGACTGGTAATTACGAAAAGCTCAGGAAACAGCTTGCGATAATAAATTGGAAAGAAGAACTGGATGGAAAGGATATCAATGCTGCTTGGGCCATACCCAAGAACTATTTGGTGGAGGCAATATCAGAGTGTATTCCGAGGGTCAAGAGGGTAAATTGAGTGGGTGTAAAATGGATGAATCAAGAGATAAGGTATGCAATCTGGAAGAAGAAGGTATTATGGAAGAAACACAAAATGAGTATTTATAACAACCAGTTGCATGAGAAGTACAAAGAGCAGGCGAGGAAGGTGACTAGCTTGATAAGGGTAGCAAAAATGCAGTATGAGCAGCAGTTAGCTAAAGCGGCCAAAAAAAATCCTAAGGAGTTTTTTCGATATGTCGCCAGTAGAAGAAAGAATGATTATGGTAGAATGGGATTGATTGGTGAAAACGGAGGAATGATAACTGTTGCGGAGGATATAGTTGAGATATTTAATGAGCAATTTCTAAAGGTATTTCACTCTTGCGAATGTGACATCATGCAGAACTTGAAAGTTGTGGGAGAAGAGGAGGAGGAGGAACTGTTAGTAAGTGAACAGGAGGTATATGAGGAATTGAATAGACTTGATGTAAATAAGGCTGTGGGACTTGATGCTATTTCACCACGTGTCTTGAGGGAATGTGCCAGAGAGTTAACAACAGCTTTTGTATATCTTTTCAACATGAGTCTCTCACTGGGTCAAGTTCCAAAAGAGTGGAAAGAAGGTAAAATTATTCCAATTCATAAGGGAGGTGATAAGAGTAAGGCTTTGAATTATAGACCAGTCTGTGTGTCTGGAGTTGTGGTCAAGGTATTAGAGAAGTTAGTTAGTTAGGAATAAAGTTCAGAATTGGGTTGACAACAGAAAAATACTCTTTGGTGGCCAGCATGGATTTACTAAAGGAAAATCATGCTTTAGCAACCTGCTTACTTTTTATAATAAAGTGACAAATGCGTTGGATAAGGGTTTGCATATACAGTGGTATATTTAGATTTTGGAAAGGCGTTTGATAAATTGCCACATGACAAGCTGGTAATTAAATTGGAACGGATGGGGCTGAACAGTAGATTGGTTCACTGGATTGGAGATTGGTTGTCTGATAGGTATCAGCGAGTTGTCTATGGAGGAGCGATATCGCAGAAGAGGAAAGTTACTAGTGGTGTACCTCAAAGGTCTGTTTTGGGTCCATTGCTGTTTAATTTGTATGTAAATGATATCTGGAGAGGTCTGAATGGTGATGTGCAGTTGTTTGCAGATGATGCAAAGTTGGGCAGAGCTATCAGGAGTAGTGTGGATGCTGTAGCTTTGCAAGAGGACTTGAATACTCTGTCTGAATGGGTAAATAAGTGGGGATGTCAATTCAATGTCTCAAAGTGTAAGGTTTTGAAATTTGGGAAGCAGAGATGGGATGTAAAGTACACAATCGGTGCGAATATCTTGGAAGAGGTAGAGGAAATGAGAGATCTGGGAGTGATTGTAGACAAGGACCTAAAATTTCGGGGACATGCTGCTAAAATAGTGAAGACAACACAGCGGATAATGGGAATGATGCGGAGGACATTGACTTGTAGAAGTAAGGATGTTATGGTTCCTTTGTATAAGGCTTTGATCAGGCCACATATGGATTACTGTGCACAGATCTGGTCACCTGGTTTTCAAAAAGATGAAATTGCGTTGGAAAAAGTTCAGAGGCGATTGACTAAGGTGGTTTCTGGTCTCTGGAATGTAGAGTATGAAGACAGATTGACAAAATGCAATTTGCAGAAATTGGTGGATAGAAGGAGGAGGGGGGATATGATTGAGACATATAAGCTGTTGAGTGGTTATTACCAGATTAACGTCGGGGAGGTTTTGCACAGAATGGGTGAGGATAGCAGAAGAACAAGAGGTCATTCCTGGAAGCTGTATAAGGAGGGTGTGAGCAAGGGAGTGAGGAGCAGGTTTTTTGCATGGAGAGTGGTGAGTGATTGGAATGCTTTGCCCGAGAGTGTGGTGTGTGCAGAGACAGTGAATATATTTAAGGCACAGTATGATAAACTGTGTGTATAACAGTGGACCTCCCACGATGAGTCTTTGACTCCATGGAGGTTTTTGTAATAATAATAATAATAATAATAATAATAATAATAATAATAATAAATAAATAAATAAACAAACCTCACACCAATTTTTGGGCGGTATTTGCTTTCTAACTAGATGCATATTGTAAATATACATCTACAATGCCCTAAGAATCCGTGAGTAAAAATCCAATGACATTTAAACAGGGGCACTCCTAAACAGAAGCAGACAAACTAGCCGTAAATGTAATAATAATAATAATAATAATAATAATAATAATAATAATAATAATAATAATAATAATAATAATAATAATAATAATAATAATAAATGTTAGAGGCCTTCTGGAGTTTTATATTCTGATGTTTCGTTCACCATTTAAGTTATGCGTTTTTTTCCCTTCAAATTTTCTTTTTTTTTCCTTTCCGTTTTTTCCGCATATTCTCATTCCAAACTTCACAACAATAAAAACAGCACAAAAACTCTCATACCTGCTACTAGTCGCTTTGCTTCCCCGATGTCTGCGTCCTCGCTTCAAACTGCCGGTTAAAAATTCAGTACCGCTGAACTTGTACGCGAGAACGAATCACCCTTTAACATAACATTTTCAGGTCAGAAAAACAGTTTTTACGATATAGTTTTAGCCTATTTGAGTAAAAGAATGATAATTCCTTGATATTTGTTGGTCGAAATTAAATGTATTTCTTGAACTTGAAAATTGCTAAGCCAACTCCGTCTGCTGTCGGCATTATTAAGCCTTGTCGAATACGGACTATTTTATAAGTTAAACTAGAATTACAAACTGTTCAGCAACCACAAGATTTCCTATAATGCTTTATTCTCTTTGTGGAGAATAAAGAAGTTAATTAAATCAATGCTAAATTTCACGAGAGTAGTAACAGACAACTGCATTACATTATATCATAATTTTCGTTAAAATAAACGAAATAATTCGTTTAAATAAACGAAGAGGATGAAGAAATTAACGTTTCATTATCTCACTTTCTGTTAAATTTTTAAGATTGCTCAAAATGTAATCACGTAATTCATTAAAAAATTAAATGCGGAGTATTTGAATGAATATCATCAGATAATACTGCACGCATATAAAGAACCGCTATTATTTCTGTCTCCGCATCAATTCGAGAAAGATGTGGAGACAGAAATAACAAAAGCATATTTCTTTGTCAAATGCCAGCTGCACTGTTACATAGAAAATATCTCTCCGACGAGTCAAATTTTGATTTATTTTATGTCGCATTTCTTAGGATAAAATCTGAACAGTTTATATTACTATTTCCTGATATTTCGCGATATACTGGAACAAAGGGAAAACAATACGCTTCAATTAATCTGCGGTTGTTTTATTGGATATTCTCTGATTACAAATAAATAACTATGATATGCTGTACTGTCTCTGATGGAGTATAGCATATCATAGTTATTTATGTGTAATTAGAGAATATCCAACAAAACAGCCGCAGTTCGAAAGGAAGAAATAAATAAAATGTAACCAGAGTGAACAGGCAAAATATTTAATTAACGAAATTCAAAGTGTCATTCAAAGTCATTCAAAGTGTCTGTGGGAAAAAACTAAGACAATAACAGGAAAATTCAAACTGATTATAATTGCTGATCTAAAACGGGTTATCAATAGGAAAGCAATTGCCTGTGTGCGGAATTCGAATATAACATTCTTAGTACCTTAGAAAAACAAATAATCAATAATTAGTAAGAGGAAAAACAAATAATCAGCTCGAAATTACAACTTCCCAAACTTTGGGAATAGAAATTGGTCGTTGTAACCACAGTCCACATTTTAGTCACAACGATTAAATATGCAAAGTGTAACAAGAATTCAGAGCTTTCTTTGAATAGATATTCATATTCAAAGTTGCTTCGATAAGGCAATTTGGCATTATATCAATGAATTCTATAGCTGGTGTGAGCACTTTACACTCCGGATTTAGGACGTGTAATTAGCTGAATGGCTGATCTTCAGCGATGTGCTCCACAGGTGATAGAGGCCAGTTTAACCACAGTTGGATAATTTCCTGGTGTTTGCATGATAAACACCTGGTGATCACAAAGAGACAACTCTATGGTAAGGGAGGAGATCAGATGGCGGATAATATTATTGGATATTAAGGTAACAGTCAGCTGATCACTCCGATAACAAGTGAAGAATGGTGAATCATGAGGTGTAGCAAATACTTAAAAGGAGCTATTGTGAGAAATAAATTACAATAATGAAAGAAAATACCATAGAAATGTTTACATCTTCTAGCCTCTCCGAATCTACTTGCCAAACGCAAACCATGAATGTTGATATGGAAAAGAAACAGTGGAGAATAACTAATACCTCATAAAACTCTGAAATGTTTAATAGGAGGACAAAGTGATGAAATGTGGTACGTAAAGTTTCGTAGATAGAAGGAAGATAGGTGATATGATTAAGACATAAAGTAGTAACAGAGACATACGAGGGTGGTCTAAAAAGTTCTGGGCCTACCAATGAAAAAACGAATTTATAATTTCAAAATTATTTTTATTTTTCAACATACTCTTCCCTAAGACTAATACATTTATTCCAGCGATGCTCGAGCGCCATTATCTCGTCCCTGTAGTGGTTCTCAGTAAGGTCTGCAAAATATCCCTCTGAAGCTGAAATCTCCTCTTGATTCGAAGAAAAACGCTGACCAGCGAGGAAGAGTTTTAGTTTTGGGAAGAGATAGAAGTCAGAGGGAGTCAAATCTGGGGAATAGGGTGGATGTCCCAACAATTCAATCACTTAATTTTCCCATTGCCAAAACAACTTTGTGGGCAGGTGCATTGTCCTGATGAAAGATGATTTTTTTCTTCTGCAAACTGGGCCTTTTCTCACGAAATTTTTCGTTTAGTCTGGTTAAAAGATCGGAATAATATTCCCCAGTTATTGTTTTACCCTTTTCAAGATAATTAATAAACAAAATGCCTTTAGCATCCCAAAACACCGATGTCATGACCTTTCCTGCTGATGGAACCGACATTGTCTTCTTTGGCGCTAAACAACCGGCTTCTGTCCACTGTTTTGACCGCTATTTGGATTCTGGTGTGTAATGGTGAATCCAAGTCTAATCCATAGTAAAAATTCGACGCAAAAAATCAGTTTTATTCTTGTTAAAACATTCCAAGTACTGTTCAAAGATTTTCACGAGAGTGCGTTTTGATCTGCTGTGAGCAAGCGCAGCACCAGTCTTGCGCTAGGCTTTTTCATATACAATTCTTCATGCAAAATATATCCTACACATTCTTTTGACATGCCTATAGTCTCAGCAATTCCACGCACTTTGACGTGCCGATCATCCAATACCATATCGTGCACTTCATCAATGATTTCTGGTGTTGTTTCACTTTTTGGACGTCCTTCACGTGGATCATCTTCAAGGCTGGTACGGCCACGTTTAAACTTGGCAGCCCATTTCTTAATTGTCGAAAACGAAGGAGAAGAGTACCCATAAACTTCTATGAACTTGGAATGGATTTCTTTGGGCGTTAAACCTTCTTTTACAAAGAATGTTTTAACTGCGCGATACTCAATTTTTTCCATTTCAAGGGATACAGACAACACTTTTCTTCAAACAGCTGTATAAAACAAACTACTTGATAGAATGACTTGCAATTTTACATGGATGATTATTACAGATGTACCAACTTAGAAAAGAAAACCTTGCCGATAGTGTTGCCATTTATGGTCGAGCACGAGAACGTTTCAGACCACCCTCGTATTAAATAGATGCAGGGGATCTGTTGCACAGAGTAATGGATGATGAGAAAATGAGAGGTCATCCCTAGAAACTACGAATTTCATGTGAGCAAGGAGGGGAAAAGGAGATTCTTTGAATGACGAATAGCGAATGAGAAGAATGTACTGACGGAGTGGATGGTGAGTGCTTCAACTTTGATTTCTTTCAAGGCAAATTGTGATTGTTATTGTCGTCTGCGACCCCCAGAGATAAATCTTTGGATTCCATCAAAGCTTGAAAGTAACACTAATTTTAATTAAATGTCTTTCTGATTTAGGGAGAACAAAGAACCGGAGTGATCAATATTAACAAAGCAGCCCCTTTTACTAGAGGCTCTCATTCTGAGAGCTTAAAGACAAAATGCTTAAAAGGTACATTGCGCCCTTTGATTGGAATAGGTCTAAGTTCGATTCTCGTCGCAACGGGAGGAATCTTTATCTGGACGATTTCAATCGAAGGTGAGTTAGCCGATCTCATACGGATGTAGCAGGGTTTTTCTCCCTGAAACTCGGGTTTTTCATCCCGCATACGGACAAATAGGCCCTTCAGAACACACGCAATTTACAGACAAAAAATACTAGTTGTGGTGGTGGAAGTGGGCGGTAGATGGCGTTGATGGAGATCATTCGTAGAAGAGGTTCGGTGTAGTGGTTGAGGCAGTTGTAAGTGTCCTCCCACAATGGGTCTTCGGACTCCTTGGAGGTATCAGGAATAATAATAAGAAGAAGAAGAAGAACGAGGAATAAGGGCGAGCCTTCCGCTTTAAATTATTAAATTTATCACTCGAGAATAATCGACCGTAGAACCCATACTATTTCATACAATAGTGTTACGAGAAGATACCAAGAGATGGCAGCACTTGTTAGGTGTATCTTAAATCTTGGGTCAGATATTTCTGATTGGCTACCGGTGGAGATCGAACTACCCCCCCCCCCTCAGTCTCCAAAAACTGATCGGGTTAAAACGACCTGGGCTTCTCTTTATAAGGAAATAAAAGGCGTCAGCGGATTTATTGGAGGGAGGATTGATCTGGTTTTACTGTTTATCAGTGAGTACAGACGTGTTTATCAGCGCTCCTTGTATTATTACAGAAGTGATTAAGTTTTGTTTTTAATGAATTGATTGAATGTGATGCCTTCAACTGATCGGGAACTACGAACTGATCTTTCGAATTTGGATTATTCTGCTTCTCTTTACCAAAAGAACTGTTACCAGCGAGATAGCGAAGAGACTCTGAAGACTGCAATACCTATGTCCTTACCAGTACCCACCCAGGTAAAGGTAAGCTTTAAGATTTTTACGAAAGTTCCATGCGAATTTACCATCGTTTTTGAAACACACACACACACAGTAGAAATGAACAACGTTAAAGATTTTCTTCAACACATAAACAGAGACGAAGCCTTAGAACTATTTAAGGTACTCCTTCAAAAGTTCGAAACGGAATGGCCAGGCTACCTTAAACTGTATACACAGGCAGAGGAACCCGAAGAGGAAGAGGACGATATCACAGAACAAAACATTACCCTCCCCACACCCGAGGACAACAGACAGACAGAACCAAGAGCAGATGAACACACAAACAAAAGGCGAAGGACCGCGGACGACCCCACAGAAGAAAATGCGCCCACACAAGCAGTATCGGGAAACAAAGAAAAGGTACCCCCGGTAATCCTCCGAGACAAACATAAGTGGACCTCAGTCTCGAAATCGCTCAGAGAACAGAACATCAACTACTCCTGGGCCAGAAACACAGACGAAAGGGTAAAGATACAACCTGAATCAGTCGCAGACTACCGCATGATTACAAAAATGCTGGACAACTCCATGCTGCCTTTTCACACATTTGCACTGGCCAGTGAAAAGAACCTTAAAGTGGTGCTCAGGGGGGTTGCCGAGGGAATCACGACCGACGAGGTCAATGCCGATCTCATCAACCAAGGCCTGACCCCAGTTAAAGTGAGCAGAATGCTAAGATCGGATAAAAAACCTATGCCACTAGTTCTGGTAGAGATATCAAACACCCAAAAAATAATATACGAATTAAAAAATATATGTGGGCTCAAAATCACAACTGAGCCACTAAGAAAGAAGGCATCGGCAGGACAATGCCACAGGTGCCAAACGTTTGGGCGTGCCCAAAAGCTCTGCAAAGCACCCTACAGATGCCTAAAATGCGGCAAAGAACATCCGACTAGCACCTGCACCAAGCCAAAAACAACACCGGCATGCTGTGCTAACTGTGGAGGACCTCACCCTGCCAATTACAAGGGGTGCATGTCCCATCCAAGAAATCGTGGGATAGCAAAAACTAGCTTCAGACCCCCTCCCGGTAACAACTCCACTACCAAGCAGGCAACTCACCCCTCGTCTCAGTTCACACCAACAACACAGCCAACCAACATGACAAAAACGTATGCTGAGGCTGCATGACCTAAGAACCCCACATCCTACGAACAGCGAGGCTCCAACTTCGAAAAAATCTTAACTGCCTCGCTTGCCACCATGCTGCAAGAATTTAGCATGACAAGCCCATCACCTTCCTCTAGAAAGAGATTCCTACAAGGAACACAAACCATCCTAACAGCCCTCTGTCATGAATAGAAAACACAAACAAAACTCACTAAAGATTGTAGCTTGGAATGCAAATGGAATAACAAATAAAATCCTGGAACTCCAAGAATTTGCATCCAGATACAAACCTGACATCATTCTAGTCAACGAAACACACCTCAGACTAGCAAATAACCCAAGACTCCGGGGCTTTATCATGTACAGAAAGGATCGACTTGGTGCAAGAGGAGGAGGCACTGCTGTCTACATAAAAAGCTACTTAAACCATAACACAGTAACTGACCTCCCAACTAGGAACCTAGAGGTGACCGGAGTGGAGGTACACACCAGCAACACAGGCAGTCTGAAGATGTATGCAGCGTACAACCCACCTGGAATCCCACTACTGATATCTGACCTAGACTCTATCCTCGGATCCAAAGACTCCATAATCTTAGCAGGAGATCTCAACTCCAAACATACAGCCTGATTTAGCTCATCCATTAACATCAAAGGACACATTTTATACAACTATGCAATGAACAACTCTGCCATTGTGGTTGGACCTACTGAGCCCACACACACCAGCCCAACAGGAAGATCAGATGTTTTGGACATCGTAATACTTAAAAACATCCCATACCAATACCAACTAGAAACAATAGAAGAACTTTCATCAGACCACAACCCCATTCAGCTCAGGCTAGGCAATCAAGAACAGCTCTCACCCCAGCACTCCTTTATAGCTTGGAACAAACTCGCAAAAACTCTACCAGAATACATTGGTCCACCACCCATCATACAGAAAAAAGAAGAGATAGATATAGCCATAATCAATCTAACAAGCCAAATGCAGAAAGCAATAGCCTCAGAAAAGCAAACCACTCCCCACCACACCACCAACAGGATCCCAGAAGAAATCATGGACCTGATTAGAACCAAGAACAAAGCAAGAAAGAGATATCACAACACTAGAGCACCACAGGACAAAACAACACTAAACAAACTCAACAGAAAAGTCAGAGAAGCTCTACAAAACCACCGAAATCAAGAATGGGAAACCAAATTAACCACACTCAACCCAGAAGATCACTCCATATGGAAACTCTTAAAAATCCTACGCATCAAAAGGCAGCCCTTACCTCCTATACAAACCAAACAAGGAATAGTACACACAGACAAAGAAAAGGCAGAAGCCCTCATAGACAACCTGGAGGAGCAGTGCAGCCCATCGTAGAAAAGTCTTAACATTAATCTCATCTATAAAGTTCATCGCCATGTCAGGAAAGCATTAAATCTCACTGATACCTCAGAACCCATCTCCCCCACTACCCCAGGGGAAATAACAAAAATCATAGCACAACTGAGCAACAAAAAGGCTCCAGGCCCTGATGGCATCACCAACAGAACACTAAAGTTGCTTCCAAGAAAAACAATAATACATATTGTTAATATAACAAATGCGATCATCAGATTTCAGCACTTCCCGACAACCTGGAAAACAGCAGATATCATACCTATAAAAAAGGCAGGTAAGAATCCTCAACTTCCAGAAAGCTACAGACCCATTAGCCTCTTATCAAGTCTTGGAAAAGTCACTGAAAAGGTTATACTCACAAGGCTACAAGCAATCACTGACAAGCTCGGAATCATCCCAAACGAGCAATTCGGATTCCGCAGAGAACACTCCACAGCACAACAAATACACCGTCTGGTAGAATACATAGCAGGAGGCTTTAACTGGAATCTCCAGACAGCTGCAGTCTTCATCGACATGGCGAAGGCCTTTGATAAGGTATGGCATCAGGGACTTCTCTACAAACTTATACAATTTAACTTCCAAATAAAACTAGTCAAACTAATTAAAGCATACCTAAGTGACAGACACATGCAAATCCAACTAAATGGAACAGTGTCATCCAAACGCAAGATCCGTGCAGGCGTGCCACAGGGTTCCCTCTTAGCACCTCTACTGTTCTCGATCTATACACCTGATATCCCCCCAAACCCGAGAAATATCATTACAGCACTATATGCGGATGACACCGCGATACTTTCAAGATCTCGCAGCCCTCAGCTAGCAATTAGAAGGCTGCAAGGCAGCATCAACACACTAGAAACTTGGCTAACAGATTGGAGGATCCAGGTAAACCCCCTGAAAAGTTCTGCTGTGCTGTTCTCCAGAAGAAAAGTCACCAGCAAGGATGACATCCAGCTCCACGGACTCAAGATCCCATGGGTAACAGAAGTAACGTATCTTGGTGTGAAACTGGATAGCAAACTGCTATTTAGTAATCACATCAAACTAACAGGAGTGAAGACATCCAGAGTAATTGCACAACTCTACCCCCTGATCAACCACAAAAGCAAACTAAATGTAAGAAACAAGCTAACGCTGTGCTGTACAAAACTGTAATTCGCCCAGTTATCACCTACGCCTCTCCAGCATGGAGTCATACCTCAGAAACCAACATACAAAAACTACAAAGAATCCAGAACAAGTGCCTAAGAATGATCCTAGATGCCCCATGGTACATAAGAAACTCCCAGATCCACCGAGAAGTAAACATCCCTTACATCCGCTCGCATCTCCACGACTTAGCTGAGAAATTCTTTTCCAAGGCAACCCTGCACTCAAATCCACTGGTCAAACAAGCCAACAACTACAGTGAAGCAATACACTGCAAATACAGAAGACCAAAATCTATTCTACTACACACCGAACATCACTAACTTCAGGCCCCAAGAGGGCGAGCAGGTAGCTCAATAATACCTCATTCACAGTATCACTTACAGAGATAAAGGGGAAAAAGAAAAGCATTTTTGCTTCACCCATCCAGCCAGTAACGTTATGCGTTATGCAGCGGATTTATTTTATTATTTATTACTCAAGAACAGACTGGAACATATAAACGACTGCCTAATTACGTTCGTCGATAAAACTTTTCGATAAACAGAGCGAACAAATAAAAAAAAACCTTAACTTTGTTAAATTAAATAATATAGCATTGAATTAAGTCTTTCAAACTGTAAGAGTATATTCAACGTTATGATTGAGATCCAACACAGTCTAATAAAAGGGACATCTTAACTGCACCAAGAAACATGAATTCAAACTTTAAAACTGCAGAACAAAGGTTTAAGTCAACAACAGTATAAGAAAGATCTCATCATAGATTGCCTCTATGCCTCCCTGATACTACAGGAGCAGAAAAACAAAGAGACACAGTACTAAAGTTAGGTCACTCTATTCACGAATCTCTGCCGCAAAATAGCATTCAGTCCGTAAATCGGCTACCACAAGAAAACAAAAACAAGCTGGCCACCCTCTGTTATCATAATTGGCCTAACAAGCAAGTTAGGCGAATTTCATAAAACCTAGCAGAACTGAAAAGGCAAGTTGATATTACAAACTTGAACAATTCGACCGAATTATTCCAATCCAATTGGTAGATTATGAGAAAGCCTTTGATCTAGTAGAACGAATTAAACTCTTTAATATTAGTTAAAACTGAATTATCTCCAAATATTATAAAAACGATTGGCGATGTATATGAAAATAATGTTATAACAGTGAAAACTAATAATACTCTACAGAATGAATAAAAATAATCAGAGATGGGAATGTAGCTTGTCTCCAGTCCTTTAAAAAAAAAATTCAGCTAACGCCTTTTATTCCCTTTATATGGAGTATGCGAGGCCTTTATACCCTATCTAGCTTTTAGAAACCCTATCCAGTCCTTTAAAAAATATATATATATATTGCATATTAAACGAATGGCAATGTGCGAAACACGTCGGAATTATTAGCAAATTAGCGACTAAATATGTCAATATATGCAGATAATCAAATCCAACTGCTAACACAAAAGTTTAACTGCGGTTAGGGAGATTGATAACAGAGAGAAAATAAAAATATCATTCTGAAAAAATGGGAAAAAAAATGTTATGACATTTAAAGGAAACGAAGCAATAAGGAGCACGTTTGTTCTGAATAACAAACCAATAAAAGAAATTGATAATTTTTAATTATTTTGTAATATACGCTCTATTGAAGAAATTAATCCAAAACGCAAAATTAATACGTTCACCAGAATTATGCGCATGATTAGTGATATCTTTAAACCAAATTTAGTAGAAAGAAATACATTAAGAATATTCAAAACTTTAGATAAACCCCTCGTACTATATGGAAATAAAACATGGACGATGAAAACAACAGACCGTCGAAGATTGTCTGTTGTTTTCATCATCCAAAATAATAATAATAATAATAATAATAAATAAAATAAATAAAAATAAATTAGAACCTCAGATACACTATAGTGTGTGTGTGTGTGTATATATATATATATATATATATATATATATATATATATATATATATATATATAATATAATATATATAATATATAATATATAATATATAATATATATAATATATAATAAACGTGTGTATATATATATATATATATATATATATATATATATATATATATATATATATATATATATATATATATATATATATATATATATATATATATATATATATATATATATATATATATATATAAAATCCTGCTCCCGTAGTAATAATTGAGGAATTCATTGTTGAAAAAAAATGAAATTAAAAGCGCAGGAAAATTATCACTCTTCAGTGACTACAGTCACATCGATCCGTGAAGCGACGGAGACATCTGCAATACATTTCTTCTTAACCCAGCGCTGGTGAGGTGGGAAAATATAACAAAAGTGGTAAGGTAGGGTTCCACAGACCCACTTAAATAATTTATCCTTCGCCAAGTAAAAGGCTCTCTCTGTGGATTCTTCCTCTGAAGATTCTTCCTCAGAATCCTTCCTCAGAATTCACCGTCTTGTTCTGTATCAGACTCATGGTTACTGACTAATTCCAAATCAATTTCACTACCATCGTCTCCGCTAAATGGCTCCTCGTCTGTCAAAGCGTCATCTATAAGTTGACGTCACCTCTCTTCTTCCTGCTCGTAGCTCATCTGGTAAAAAAAAAAAAAAAAAAGATATCATTCTCAAAATACCCTCTAAATACTTACGAAAACGTATTTGATTATAGTTGGTATGTAAAAACACAGAACACACAGCAGTAACGATAATATTTTATAGAATATACATGAAAACAACTCACGTTTCGGAAGTAAATATAGTCACACTTTTGATGTGACTTTTCAGTATATCCAATTCATCTCCATTTCCCAATATCTAATACTTTCCTTTTCTTATATACTTTCATTCTTTTTTTTTATTTTCTATTTTCAGGCTTTATTTAACTACACAGAAATTTGGCCAAAAGCCATTCGGCCTAGCTGAATTCTTCTTTTCGTTTCTTCAGAGAGACATTTTTCCCTTAATATAAAAGTTCTAAATAATTCGTTTTATTATTGTCTATTGTTATTTGTTCCTGTGTGATCTGGATTCCTTCAATATTTTGTTATTATATTTTTCCTAGTATATCCTACTTTATTTGATACCGTATTTAATTCATTCATCACTTTTCCAGCTCTCTTTTGTTGTTTGCTATTGCTATTCATATATATATAGTTGCTATTAGGATTCATGTTTTTTTTTTAACTGCATCAAAGCCTTCTTTATAGATTGTAAGGATAATCTTAAGTTGGGTTCTCTGCAATTTTTTCATAGTTAATTCAATATCTGCAGATGGGCCAACTGTGTTAAACGACGTTATGAATCCAGCTTGTTCATTAGGCTGAGATTCATCAACGAAATTTGGTGATTGTATTTGTGATTATTTTTATAGTTTGTGGCCTATGAACTTGCTATCACAAGTTCAGGCTTGTGATTTTATATCTTTCCTTTTGATCCTTTTGAAAAAGTGCATCATGATGGCATTTTTCAAGCTGACGGTTATATATTCGGATTAGAGATAGATGTAGAATGTTTTTTTTAAATTCCCACCTGCTTACTAACTAAATTAAACTTGCAAAGAAATTATATTCTTATTTAATCCATTTACCAAAGTGCAAGCAACCAAAGTTCGTACATCAAGTATAAACAAGAATATAATTCCTTGGCAAGTATAATCTACTTGGTGTATCATTTGCTTTCAGGCATTTATTAAACAGATTTTATAGTTATATAAGCAGTTTTATAGAGTAAAAAAAAAAGAAAAAGAAAACGGTAGGTATAATGATAATGATACATAAATCTATGAAGAACAATAGTGTATAAATACTAGACTGAGAGACTAATAGAAATTAGACTCAGAATATTAAGATATCACAATAACAATAATCGGGACATGTGCACCAGAAGAGGGAAAAGAAGAAGACAGGAAACCTTTTACAAAGAACTGTAGAAAGTGTCATAGATAAAACAAATAAAACAGACTATTTACTTTACTACTAAAGGGATTTAACTGCCATAATAGGAAACAGGAAATACAAATGAACTTACGGCGAGCTAGAGAAGATATATGTGATCAAAATGGACACAAAGTATGAGAGTAATGAACTTATTCGAACATGAAGAAATACATAAATACACAGGGTCAGCCATAGCATGTAAGTCAGTAATTGACTTACATGCTATGGGAATATCGGAAATTTTATTTTAAATTAGCCGAGTTAATCCTAGACTTAAGAACATATCGATTCGATTTATACCAAAATATCTAAAAATAAAATAAAGTGCAAAGTAACTATCAACGATTTACAAAATTTCTTCAATACCAGATCCCCCATAATAGAAGAAATTATCAGAAATGTACTGATTTTAAAACTAAAAACTATACACGAATCAAGTGACATGGAAGAGGAATGGGAAAACTTGAAACAAATACTGACAAAAGCAGCAACAGAAAGCTTAGGAATAAAGAGTAAATGGAATAGTAAAAGGCGACTGCAAAACTGGGACAAAGAAATATAAAAGATAATTGAAACACAAAAAGTGTTTTACTAGAAATGGCTAAATTCCAAGAAAACAAGAAGCAAAAACAGAACACAAAAGAAACAGTACAATTGCAAAATAAGTAAGGAAAAAAAGAGAAATAGAAAAAATTTGTAACAGAATTAGAAAAGGATATATCTATTCCAGAACCAATAAAATTATAAAATGATAAAATACATGAAGAAAGAAATAAAACAAAGGCAAAAATACAAACAATAGATTTTGAAAAATTGGTAACTTATTGTCAGAATCTCTGGACTGATGATAATCTTCTTCATCAAGTTGCTGAACTTTTAAAATTCTTTGCTCTATGTAGCAACTTCTTCCATCCTTTCGGTCTTGAGTTTTTTCATTCCAGCCCTCGATTCTTGTCTCAGCAAAGTCTTTTTGGATATTATCCTCCCAACTCATCCGCAGTCTACAACTAGGTCGCTTTCCATCAGACTTCATCTTGAATGTGAGTTGAACTATTCTCTCCTCGTCCATTCTTTCCACATGTCCAAGATATCTCAATCTGCATGCACTAATTTCATCAACTAGAAGTGGAGGTCTAAAGAGTTCATACAGTTCCTGATTATGTCTTCTTCATTCATATGTTATGCTATCTCTTACAGGTCCATAGACTCTTCTGAGAATTTTATTTTCAAAGATCTGCAACACGTTTGCATCTTGGTCGGTTATGCTCCAGGTTTTTGCTCCATACGAAACAATAGGTCTAATGATTGTCTTGTATATATTGTCTTGTATATTCTGTTTTAACTCTGCTTGAGAGAATTTTGGAAGCTTCATCGCTAGTACTAATCTCTGTACATTTTATTATCTAGAGTAATCGATGTTCCAAGATATTCGAAGAAGGCGGCAATTTTAAATTCCAGGTTATCAATAGTAAACTGGTCACTTTTTGTTTGATTGTGATTTCCGCATACATTTAAATATTTATTTTTTCCTGGTTGATTTGTAATTGCAGTTTTTCAACAGCAAGTTTGAGTTTTTTAAATGATGTTCTAATATTTCATCATTTTCTCCATCCAGGCATATATCATTTGCAGATCCTAATATTACTCTGATCTTTGTGTTGTATCTTAGTTTCTCGAATACATTTTTCTAATGCTAAATTAAACAGGATGGGCGAAAGGCCATTCTTACTTCAAGCGTGTCTTAATATCAAAATGTTAAAATCTAATTCCATTTGCTAATACCTGCTTCTGCTGTCAGCGGTGCAAATTTTGTTTAAACGTATTATCTTGAGGTATTTCTTATTGATCTAATACCATATCTCAAAGGCCTTCTCTGCAAATGCTCTCCTGTGCTTTTCTGAAGTCTATAAATAAAATATGGACCTGCAGATTATATTTCCATTTTTTGCCAGTATCTGTCTAAGCGTAAAAATTTAGTTTAATATTAGATAAATTTAATATTAGATAAAATTTCATAGAAAATTTTTCTAGGGTTATTTACTCCAAGTGTTTCTTGATTTCTTCAATCCCGTTCATAAAAATTTTATTTTCAGATTATTTCTGATTTCCATTGTCGGATTTGCATTGCTTACTTCCTTATTGCTTTCTTTGTATGTGTCAGCTGTATGAATATCAGTTGGATTAATAGAAGAAATGCTTCTATCTTTTTTCTTTTTCTTTACTGGCAGTTCATATTCTTCATTAAACCATTTTTACTCAATTTTATTTTGAATTACAATTGCGTTTTCTGCTGCTGCTTTTATGTTATCCTCGATACGATTCCAGATGTTCTTAATATTTTCATTCTCTTCCAGCTGCATGTTTTTTTTTTATTTGTTTTTAATTCACATTCATATTTTCTTCGGTCTTTTGTTATATCTAGTTTGTTAATATTATATCTCAGTTGATTTGCTTGTGCTGAAAAGTATTTACTGTTGCTTTTAACCTTAAGAATATTACCGATTAGAAAATGGTTACTATCACACTCAGCTCCTGTCTTGGAATTTTTTCGAGGATTAGTTCCGGTTTGTCATAGAATTCATCTTTTATTTCCTCTTCTGCAGCTTCTGTGGGTTCGTGTACATTAATAAAGATTGCCTTGAACCATTTTTCTTGTGATCTTATTTTACTTATTCTTTTATTAAAAGCTTCAAATTCGATCAGCGATCACCACATTTTTTTCCTAATGATGAAACAGGTTTCATCATTAGGAAAAAAGTTCATTAGGAAAGTTGAGTTGTTTTCAGATATCAGAGTTGTTTTCACTATAAAGTAGCAAAAGATTCTCTTTCTTCAAATTTAGTTCTTCTATTCATCGTCTCTTGTATTGCTACTATATTTATTTTATATTTATTTAATTCATGTATGATTTCTTGAAATGGTCCAACACTGTACAAACTTCTCATATTCCAAGAACCTATTAGAAAACTTATTCCAGGGCTTGTGTCGATATCTATTTAAATCCATCCAGCGAAGATTACTTGGTACATGTTTCGTGGCTAGAAAATGTTTAGGAGATATGGGTTGTAGGCCCCATGCTCAACCCCATCCTGGAGGACTAGGGTGACTCTCCTCGTCTTCCCCCTCATTTGTGACCCATCCGCGATGGGAGGCCATGATCGTAGCAATGCTTCCTCTTGTCTCACAGGAAAGTTATTTTAAAGAAGTTAATAATGTAATCCTGATCAAGTAGCATTCTTTGAGTATACCTATCTGGAATTCGATGTTATAGATTTTATTTCATTTGGGAGTTTATTGTAGCTGCTTGTCGCTAGGTATTCGAAGGATTTTTGAAAAATTTCTTTGTTTGCCTTGGGTACTCCCAGCATGTTCCGACCGCAGCGTAATCCAGTCTACATTATATACCAAGAAATGTTCAGCGTTTCTTTTTACATATAACAGACAACCATGGAGATATAGTTTCTGAAATGGTAGAATATTATGAACGATATACAAATCATTGGTTGAATGTGCAAAGTCGGTAGTAGTTATGGCTCTAATTATTGTTTTGTATTCGTATTAATGGAAGCAGCTTGTTGTACTAATCTCCACCCCAACAGGTGATGCCATATTGCAGTGAGGTCACATCCTATTTTTTCCCCTTTTTTAATCCGATTACTACACTCTTTACTTCATCTTCGTTTACTCTGTGTAGATACATGGAATTCTTAATCCACGGAATGTGATTCACGTACTTTGTCCTTTCTGCAGGGTCGTAATCATAACTACCATAGTTTGTAAAAAGGTTGTTCATTTTGTTTAGTACATCGGTGACGTCATTGTCCTCTGTAAATTCGCGAGTTTTCTGCTTTGTATTTTCTATTATCTTATTAACTAACCTCCATTCTTTACATTTATCTTTCATACAAGAAAGAAATTTAGATAGGAGATAATGTTCTTTTGCCTGCTTTATTTTTTTTCCTTTAGGTGTTTAGCGAAATTTTTGTAGTAGTGCTCATACATTAAATTAATTATAGGGATTTTTCCTATGGATCTGTGTACAATCTTTTCTGTATATAATCTCTTTATCAAGGATTTCCACATGGCGCAGTAAATATTAAAACAAGGAAATTTTTCATTACAGAAAGGCACATCAAATAACGATTACTTCTATGTGATAAAATTATATAATTATACTATTCTATTAATTATATAATAATACAGAATACAATGCAACGAGCTATAAATATAACACAGTTATATAATTATTATAAGTTCTTTCTTTCTAACTTTCTAGTAATTATATAATATAATTACTAGAAAGTTAGATTAATATGTTAAAACAAAAAACAAAAAAAAATCGAAATAAGAAAGATTAAATTGGACTGGAAACTTTTGAAAGTATTTGTTAAACTGCTTCGAATAATCTCAGGGAAGGCCTTTTTCCATAATAAATATTTGGCATTTCCAGATTCAGTCTTGCGGAATTGATTTTTTCTTTTTTGTTTGTTTGCTGCTCGAAATTTAAGAAAAACTAAAGCGAACAGAGTAGAATTTTTTTGAAAAGAGAAAATGCCGCACTATTCTACGTAACTTGTGGTTGAATAGAACAGTGTGGCGTGTTTGCATTTCTGGTCAATATGCAAGTAAATGACAACGAGTGTGTCTATTTCGAAATACTCGGCAGCACACGAATGAGAAAACTGGCAGTACGCGATTATTAAGAAAGATCCTATTTTGTTTTTATCTTTGTAATCAAGGTAATGCACAGGAGTTTAGCCAGAAACATTTCATAAACAAGCTCCAAAATGAAAAAAAAGTCACCTGTGCACAAATCGATAAAATATTTCTCATAGAATAGTTCTACTCAGCGTTCTCAAAATAATAGCACAGTAGAAAATTACGGAATATTGAATTTATGGATTAGATATGAAATGTAACAAACATGATTAACCGAAAAAAAAAAGAAACGTCTAAGCCAATCAGTGTATCTAAGTCTCAAGCAGTTGTCACGTAAAGTAAATACAAATCGAATGAATAATGTTTTCAGATCAAACATTCAATCGCGGAAAGAGGGACATCCTAAATAAATGTATACACGAAGTATTCACTGCTCTCTCTAGGTAATAACGATGTTTTAGATCAGTAGGAAGAGTTACATTGAACAGAGCATTGAACATGGTGAGTATCTTTCGCTTTCATATTCGGTAAGCTATGCAATGATTTCTCGCAATTTGAGACGAAATGAAATATTACTTTTCATTTCTGCATGTGTTCAGCTAGGTGCAATGAATGTTCCCATTTTAGTTTTAATGATAAATTAATTAACCCTAGCTGTTTTCATCACTTTGTTCAAAGCAACCAGAATTCACTCTGAAATCAATGTCTGAAACACTTCTGTGGATATACAATTCTGAAATTTAACACCCAGCATGGAAGGCAATTAACAAAGAAGAAGAACAAGAGCTCTTGCTTCAGTCGTCTGAAAAGTGCCAATATCGCTTTAAAAAGATAGCGTACGATTTACGTAAGAATATGCTCGAAATGGAAACATATTTTGCAAAGAATGCAGTAAGGCCGTCAGAACTGGTTTGCAGACAAACACATGTAATTATTCCCACGTACAGAACAAGGATTTTGTCTCGCTCACAAAATTCTCATTGATCGCTCGACAGCGATCAATAAGAATTTTGGACCAATCTTTCTGCATGTAATGAGATCGCAGGCTGTTGAGGGGCTGACGTCCTTTGATCTCATCTGACTCTACAGTTCATCCCACAGATGCTCAATAGGGTTCAGATCAGGGCTCTATGGAGGCCAGTCAAGTGTGGTGACGTTCATATCCACAAACCACACAGTTACAGTAGCAGCCTTATGATACGGTGCATCATCATGCTGAAAGAGAGGTAACGGTCAGTTCCGTAGAAACGCCACAAAGTAGGAAGCATTGCATTATCCAGAACATTCAGTACTTCCCGGAGCTCAGTGTTGGTGGCATCACAAACAGAGATCCGAGGCCAAACCAGGAAACACAGGACCACACCATTACACTACCGCCTCCGAATTTCATTGTTGGGGTTACGCACTCTCGTAAGAAACGTTCACCGGGCATCCGCCACACCCACACCAGTCCATCTGATCGGCAGAGGGAGTAGAGTGATTCGTTGCTCCATAACACAGCATTCCAAGCTTCCACGCCCCACTGTGCATGCTCTTTGAACTCGTGAAGACGACGCCGCATGTTGGTTTGAGTAATGTGTGGTTTACATATTGCGATTCTATCATGGAAACCCATGCTGTGATATTCGCAGGTGAATGTTTTTGTGCAGATTCATGTTCCAGTTCGATGTTCGGACAAAGTTGCACTGATTTAGGAGAGTCGTGTGATTCCAATTTATACCATATACAAACGTGACTACTTACATGACACAATGTATTTTGCAAAAGGGGTGTCCGTTAACTTATTTCCAAGCAGTGTATTTAGATATTATTTTATACGTCTTTTGCATATGATTTTGCATCCTACAAAGACATACCTTTGTAGAATGTTCTTGGTTGTCTTCCTTTGGAGTGGCATCAGATAAAACAAGATAAAAGTCAGTCATCAAACTATCGTCCCGTTTTCCCCACCTCAATATTCTCGAACGTAACGGAAACGCGCATTAACGGAGGATAAACTCCTCACTACCTCGATGTCTAACAATTATTGATCACCAACACAATCGTTAATTAATTAATGTTGCTGATGTGGATAAATTTTTCCTCATCAGTCTTTTCTTGTTAGAATAAAAATTTATTTATCCTAATAGATTCGAGCCTCCAAGCATTTCGAATTCGACTTTTAAGCTGAAATGTGCTGCTTCAGTAGTTTCCTAATTGATGAATTAGGAAGATACTGAATTTAATCGCTGCAGGTGCAATCGATCCATTTTATTCCCCTTAACTTTCTTTAGTTATTCCTAATCACTTTACGTATAAATAAAGTAACGAATGTTAATCAGATGTTTGACCAAGAACAAATTTGATTCTTTTATCTCTCCCTTAAGTTATTCCTTCTTTTCCAGCTTGCTGAAATGGCCATGTGGATGAGTAATAACTTCATTTACTTTCTTCTAGCTTTTGTGCAAGACCTTTTGAGATCACCAGAAATGATTATCGTCAGTTCTCAATTCGGTAAGTTTTGCAAACTTCTTAAGCAATGTGTTAGCATTCTTGGTATTCTCGACCGACAGAGCTCATGACCAGTAAATTCACCTCCAACATTCTAATACCTTCCTGGTGTGACAATTTTTTTATTTTGAATAAATTTTTGCTGCTTTGATTATTTCTTTTCATTTGACTTTAGCAATTTTGGAACTATCAACACGATTCAAATAATTCCATAATGAACGATCTGGAAATGTAATGTTCTCCAAATCTGACATGGAAATTAAGGAGCAAAAATGTTGCCCTGCTTATGATCGCGGAACATCTATTAAAGATAAGACTGAATCTTCATTAGAAGAACTTTCATACCATTAAAACTTTGCTGTGGAGACATTTTTGCGTGAGAGGTACCCTGATACACAGAGTAACGGGATGTCTCTTTGCTTATTATTAAGGTCTCCTATACTGTAGATGTTGCAGAATTCATATCGAAATCAAGAGAGTCATGTTGTTTTGTCATTAAGAAACGAAGACTGATCTGGTGACAATAAATGGTTGGTTTATAGCAAAGTTTTGCAGTTATATGATTTCCTAAAATGTTAGGAAATAAATCAATGTTAAAATATTTTCGATTCGGGCTAATTTCGGAGTAAGACTAAATATGTTAGCAGCCGTAGAAGTTTGATGATAATATGATGGAAATTGTCGCAGGTGACAAGAGATTAAGATAATTCGACTCACGCAAATAATTTGATGTAACAGGAGACTTTTGTTTTCATTGACATAAAAAGAGTGAGGAAAATTATCGATGTTCCTGTAATCATCTGGAAGAAAACAGTAAGGGACTTTGATGGAGAGCAGTTGTGCCTCAAAATTTGCAAGCACAGACTGCAAATAGCAAAACATCAAACAAGAAAAGTCCAATTAATGACATATGATTTCATGATTTGTGTGTAAAGGATGACGCGAATGGAAAGGAAGCTGAAAAAGGCATTCGCAGTGTGAACAGTAAATACATCTCAACTGTTCAAGATGGACGTCAACGTTCTTCCATTCTTGGGATTAGAAAAAAGGCGACCTTTCTAGTAAAGCTGCTTGTTTTAAATGGCTGGTTTCGTATACTTTATTTCATGACAATGTAAGAAGTATGGATTGTAAGAAGGTAAAATTATTTCGATGCACACGAACGCCAGGTGAGTGTGGCAGGACAGTACTTCCCAGGACATCTCCCTACGCATAATAATAAAGCGTAAGTTTTCTTACAGAGGAATTAAAGATTCCATTGCATCGCGAAATGAACAGAACTCATTTTTTAAAAGCTGAACATTTTTGAAAAGTTTTTAAAGAATTGCTTTGTTATTTTACATCATAATCTTCTAGAGGTAAATTGGTTAAACCTATTGATGAATGTTAACATATTCAGTTAGCTAGCTACTTCATGATTACATAAATAGTTTAATTCCCATTTATCTAGCAACCCTATTTTAGACATATTACTCGAACTTGGAACTTATTTGCTTATCCTTATTGCAGATTCTTTACATAAGGTTCTGACTTCACTACACGATGCAAATCTTAAAACCATCCTGGCTTCGTTTTCGGTATTGGATGTCCACCGGAAGAGAAATATCATTGATAGTACAACGAGCAATTCGAAACATCGCCATATTTTTTATTTTTGGAGTGAGTTTTCCAATGGAGAAGACATTATGGAAAAAGTAAGGTGTTTTATATTCAAATGTGATGCACTTCAAGTTTTAGGTAATATTCCTCAGAATATGAATACAGCCGTACTTCATTTTGTTTTAGATTCCACAGATTCTTCTGTGCTTCTCAGGACTTAAGAGAACCCACTGCTCCAGCTGAAGAGATCTCTAGAATATGAAATCGATTGAGGGAAAAAAAAAAAAAAACTTTGCAGTGCAGAAGTACGGAGAGCATAATTATAACTCATCTCTACGGCACACTTTGGCAGACACTACAAAAAAAAAAAAAAAAGAAGAAGAGAAGAAGAAGGAAAGCATACTCTCGTATTGCTCCTTTACCTACTGTACAATTTTGCTCCTGTTTTTTCTTATTTTTTTAAATTTTCGGCTCACATATGAGAGGTCGGCTGGTCAACCTAGTACGTTAATACCGTATAGGGTATTGGGTTGGGAAAGAAGAAACTTGTTTACATTTGATTTAAAAGCCTGTATGTTGTATTGCTTGGGAAATACGTCAGGTGGAAGACTATTCCACAGTACGGCAGTAGCAGGGATGAAGGAGGAGGAAAGGAAACTTGTTCTGTCGGTTTCAAGGTGTACTGTGAAGGATGTTAAGTAGCAGTTGTACGTGTTCCAATGGGCTTAGTACAGAATGGGAGGAATTTCTTATCGGATTTTAACTAATGCTCTCTCAGCTATCTTCAAAGTTAACAGCAATTCACAAATCTTCACGGGGTACACCGAGTGGATTTCGCAACATTTATTTCAGACACAAAAGTTTTATTCTCGAAATGGAGTCCTTCCTTTATATTGTTCCACACCTCGCACTTGGAAGAATTCTAGCCCATTTTTTGTTTATTATTGTTGTTTTGCCGAATGAGAATCCAAAGAAAATGGCCATTTCTCTTCCTGAAAGACATATTCTTTGCAAAAGAAGTGCTTAATTAATAAAATATCTACGATTTGGTTAAATTATAAAAATAAAACTGCCTTGATAAATTTCTGCGGTTGAAGTGTCGAAGCAGTGTGTCTGCAGTAAAGTCTCGCTTTTGTCGAATGCGACTTCACAGTACTTCTTATGATCGGAATGAAGTGTAATTTCGAGAGGTGTAATTAAGCTGTCGCACTCTCTGCTAACCATGCGTTTAGCTAGAGCTTCTAATGAGCACAATGAAGAAATCAATCTTAATAAGTTGTGCTCATTGTGGTAAATGTAGTCCGCTGGCTTACCGTGATCACTAGAAACAATGCCTTAATTTATACAGAAGACTAACTCTCTATCGCTCTCCATACAGAATCTCTTGCACTTAACAGATATGTATTTTCGAAGCACGTGTGGGTGGGTGGGAAGGGAGTGCAGTGCATTTGAGAATTGAGAATGAATTTATTGTCTTTTTTTGAAGAGTTACAACATGTAGTTTTTCAGGATTACTTCATAAGAAAGACTGTTCCACAGGACAGAGGCAAATGGAATAAAGGAGGAAGAGGAGAAGCAAGTTCGCTGTCTTTAATGTTGCACCGAAAAGGAATGCTGGGAAGCTGTCACTTTTGTTCCTGACACAGTAAGGTAAGTGGGGGAAAGATGGCTGCTGGTAGAGTGGCGTCTGTGAGACAGAAGATAGAGTGAATCAGTAAGAGGGGGATCACCTAAGAGACGAAATTGCTCTCCTCTGAAAAGCATGAAGTTTTAGTAAGGTTGTAAGGTTATAGATGCACGACCCCAAACACTTGAGGAGTATTCCTAAAATTGGGATTTGGGACTCGTATGGAAGCAGTAGCTGGGTAGGTTTAAATAGATTCTTCAGGGGAGTATAAAGCTTTTTTTTGTGTGCTGATGAAGCGATTGATGTGGGCGTTTATGCCAGGAGTTTATGCGAGGTAAATGTCAGTCCAAGAAGAGCAATCCGTTCCTGTCTGGTGATTTGTATAATGCTGAGAATAAGAACAGATGAATGGAGATCTCTTTTGCGAGAGAAAAAGTAAGACTGCGTTTGGCGGAATAGAAGTGATCGGATTGTCTGCATCCCTTTAAAAGATTATATGAAGATCAATGTCTATCGCACTTGTGGTGAAGATGTTTGCATGCTCTGAGAGAATACAGTGAAATACATAAGAGAGCGAAGCAGTGTGTAAAAGTAGATAAACAAAACGTCATGGTAAGAATATAAACAAAACATACAAATGTTAAGAGAGGCGATTGCAAATGCACGGCAATACAAGGAAAAATACCATAAAAAGAATCAGTGACAAAGGTGATATAAAAGCTGATTATTTAAATATTCTGGATATTTGGAGTATTTTCTTTGAAACAGTCTTATAATGAATCAAGCAGCAAGAGAACAGTGGTTGAAAATTTTCAAGAATAATGAAATCATGGCCACATATTTATTAATACATATTAATTTCCGTAATTTTAAGATATCAAGAATTGTATACAGTTTTCGGTGGCATATGACACCGGACAGTAAATGATCCAATATTGCTCTTGTTTTGGATTCTCATAAAGAGCAGCAAGTTATTGTAATAATTTCCACCTCAGGAAGTGATGCCATACTGGAGTGAGGAATTTATCCACGAAAGCACAGCCGTTTCAGGAATTTTACGAGTATGTTGACAAATTTTCTGACAAGATAGGTAACATGAGAATTCTACCTCAAGTCGTTGTCGATAATTAAGACTTTTTTAATCCTATATTTAGCCGATATTTATCTTATCAAGTTTTTTTTTAAATAATCGTCAGTTTAAGCTGTGCCAATCTATTGATAGATTGCGATCTAGCTTATTTGTTAAGCTGAAGTGCATATATTTTGTCTTATCTAAATTTATTTTGAGATCGCTGATATGAAACCATTTGTTTATTTTTGTGATATCTGATTTATGTGATCTTCTAATACGTCGATATTAACTTTGCTGTAAATCAGAATGTCATCACCTTTGAGCATAGGCTAGTATTTTGCCAAATAAGTGGCAGCCACAGAGATCATTGACATAGATTTAAAAAAAATAAAATAAAATAAGTCATAGTACTGATCCTTGAGGTTCGCCATATATTATATTTTGTACTTCACTATTATGATTGGCGAAGTTAATGAATTGTTTTTGTTAGCTAAATACGACGACCCAATTATTCGCAAAACATCTCATACCATATCAATGCATTTTCTCTAAGAGCAGATCGAGATGGTCAAATGTTTTGGCGATGTCTAGAAAAATAACTGCACTACACTCCTCGCGTTTATTCCTTTGCGTTCGATTTCTGCAAGGAGTAAAAAAATGTCAAAACTGGATTTAAGAGATCTATTATTTACATGGTAGAGTTTATGCTTCTTTTTCTTATTTTGATAGAGTGGGACATTTCTCAAAAAATGATTTTTATGACTAAGATTACAGAGCTATTCACGGATTAAAGCACTGTGCAACTGATTATTCAAGTGATCTGTTATATCAATGTGTTCATAGTTTCAGTTAGGTCAGAGAATACTTAAACACTTCGGTCACACAGAATACACAGCTCTTTACTCACGTTTCTACTGTATTCACTTAGGTTTTTCGCTGTGCTTATCCGTATCACATTACTGTTGTCTTCTTAAGAATATTTATCCATCTTTTATCTACATATGTAACTTCGTCACTTGCATTCTTTTATCTGGTCTAGTAAAGCAGTCACTTATTTGATTAAGTTCACAAAAAAGTAGGATTTTGACTTCTACAAATCAATCCCAGCAATGCTTTTCCATTCAAGTAGCAAGTATTAAAAAATAAACAAGTGTGTACATATACATTCTATAATAGCACAAAAACTACAAATATGCTGTGCATTGTAACTAATTTCTTAACATATAAGATAATCTCCATTTTTTGGTAACTTGCATTTGCAACATATTCTTTGCATCGTAGTTCCTACAGAAATGTCGCCTTGCATTTCTTATTGTATATTTGAATTTCAGAAATCAAGTTACGTAATCAAGTATCATCATAATTTCTTGCTGGAATATTTTGAATTTATTTGTCTTTCAGACACTGTGCAGATAATACTCTGTAACTTCTTTTAAGTTTATAGATTTTTCCATTTATATATATATATATATATATATATATATATATATATATACATCGCAGGCATGATAATGGACGACCACGATCGACGCGAAATCCCGCCATGGAAGAGGAGATGTTGCATGCGATGGACAATAATTTAGAGACAAGCACATGTGCCGATGCCTCTGCTACAGGAGTATCTGGATCCAGTGTATTGCCCGTTTTGCACTCTGAGTCCTTACATTTATTTCATCTGCAGTGGGTTCAGTTACTGATGCCCGAAGATTATCCTCGACGTGTGGATGATGGACAATAATTTAGAGACAAGCACATGTGCCGATGCCTCTGCTATAGGAGTATCTGGATTCAGTGTATTGCGCGTTTTGCACTCTGAGTCCTTACATTTATTTCATCTGCAACAGATCCAGTTACTGATGCCCGAAGATTATCCTCGACATGTGGATTTTCACTCAGTAGTTTCTGCAGAAAAGTGCAGAGACCCGGATTTTCCAATTTGTGTTGTGTTCACGGAATGAAGCTTCATTTATCAGTGGGTTCTCATGTGTGGGCCCATGAGAACCCACACGCTGTGCGATCACATGCTGCACAATAAAGCTTAGCCATTAATGTATGGGCAGGTATCGTCGCTGACTGTTTAGTCGGCCCATACCTGTTACCACCCCGACTGTACTCGCAGAACTATTGGACCTTTCTGGAAGAAATTCTGCTGGGTTTACTGAATAATGTTCCAATGACTGCACGTCGGCAGATGTGGTTCCAACACGACGGGGCTCCAGCCCATTTTGGTATTTCTGTGCGTCAGTATATGCGACAGGTCCTTTGGGGATCGATGGATTGGGCGTGGTGGACCCTTCGTATGGTCCCCACGCTCACCTTATTTATCGAGCATTGATTTCTTTCTATGGATGGCCATTAAATCCATGGTGTACGAAACGCCTCTTGCCTCTGACATGGACTTCGTGGCAAGAATCGCCATCGCCACTGCTAATATCCGGTAAACTCCAGGTATTTTCGAAAACGTACGGCAATCAATGCGTCGTCAGTGTTAGGCATTAGCAGTGCTAATTCCTAACATTAGCACCTGATATGAAACCATATTATGTATCCAACTACTATTGTACTACAGTTACGCCTAATAAAGTTTTTTACGCTACTTACTGCCTTGTGTTATTTCTGTATCTTTGTGTCCCTGTTTGTACCTTTCGGTGGCGTTTCCGGTGACGCTTTCCTATGTGAATAGGGTTGATTTTGATGTTCTTTACCTCCCCTCAAAGTTTGTACGTGGAATTTTGAACCACTCTGTGTATATATATATATATATATATATATATATATATATATATATATATATATATATATATATATATATATAAATGAATATCATTTTAGCATATATATATATATATATATATATAACATTTTAAATGTTTTCTTTTTAACATTCCCAAGGTAAAATACTTTCTATATATATATATATATTTTTTTTTATTATTTTTTTTCTTTACGTGCAGGAAAGGTTTCTTCATGATTGGGAATGGACATGACAGTAATAAAGGAAATAAAAGTGGTTGTGTGTGTGTGTATAACAATCACTTTCATTTCCTTTACCACTTTTCTAAATGTGCAGATCTTGTGGGAAAATGCTACTTCTTCATTTCGTGTGAACTTACAGAATTTTCGCACAGCGTTCAATACATTTGAGCAGTTGTTAGTAGTATGGTAGGCGCTTTTGACCAAATGCATCCGGTGGGCGTGGCTTCCTGACGTCATTGTGAGTGACGTCATGAGTTTGGAATGTTTGGAATTTCCGTGTGGGCAACTGTGTCACTGTCTTCAGTTCTTGTGTTTTGGTTCGCGTATGGCATTATGGGTGATGATAGAGATAAGGATTCGTGTTGTGATTGGTGGGACAGTTTAAACCAAATGCTACCGGTGTGCGTGGCTTCCTGAGTCAGGAATTTCCCTGGGAGCATATGTGGTCAATGGCTTCAGTTCTTGTGTACGGTTTGTTTGTAAATAAATGTCGTCATTTGTAAATAAGTGACATTGTTGTTTTGAATGGAAAAGGGAGATATATTAGAGATAAGGATTCGTGTTGTGATTGGTGGGACAGTTTAAACGAAATGCTTCCGGTGTTCATGGGTTCATGGGTGAGGAATGTTTGGTTGTTGTCAGATGAATATCAGTGACGTCATTTGTTATTTGTAAATAAATGTCATCATTTGTTATTTGTAAATAAGTGACGCTGTTGTTTTGAATGGAAAGGATGATATTAGTGGATAAGAAATCGTGTCGTGATTGGTGGACATTTTAAACCAGATCAGGATCTAGATAAGATAAGGAAATGTGACATGAATATTTGTTGTTAGTTGTAAATAAGTGACGTTATTGTTTTGAATGGGAAGGATGATTTTAGTGGTTAAGTAATCGAGTCGTGATTGGTGGGTCTTCTTCTGACAGGATCAAGATCAAGATCACATTAGGATTCATGACGTGAATGTTTGTTGTTATGGATTTTGGAATGATAATTTAATTTAACTATATTCTATGTCACACAAACATACAGTTTTTTTTCTTCTATAGATGGTTGTACTAATTTTCCAATACATTTTGGGTATTTCTTTCCTGTTAAAGTGTTGGAATTCTTAGAGAAAGTCGTGATGGCTCTCGTGTTTCGAGTTTTTCTGAATAATTAATTATATACTTAAAAAACCTGTCCTTAAACACACACACATACACACATATACATATTAGATATAAAAAATCGCTAATGTATCCATGTTGATACTATAATATATACCCTATGATTATTCTTATGGGAAAAAAAAACTATTCGTTATTAGAATTACGCTTACCAAAAACATACGAGCAGTTGTTATGTTTAAGTTAAAAAAGTACTTACAGTTTTCCAGATGACTCTTCTAAATACGAATATTCCAAAATAGTTGAATTTTATATCCACAACACAACACAATCACAAAAACCACAAAGAATGAAATTTCTGTAAATACTGTAACCTGAACTAGTTACTTCCTCCTTTAGATTACAGATGGTAGATGCTGTGGTTTTGTCATTTGCAATATCCCCCAGCGAGCGCTTTTCTTCAAAGGGGATGACATGAGTCACATCCATAAATTGGGGTATTGTTCAAAAGGTAGCATTTCCTCAAGTTTGGATATTTCTCATATACTTACATATGACTAAGGGATTAGTATCCACATGGTTGAATGAAAATTATTCATTCTTCATTACCGTCGGCATTCATTGGTGTAGTAAATTAATGCTTACATTTAATGTTAATTTAGATTGCTGTTAGAGTATGGAATTCAGACAAGTGAAATTATTATTATTTTTTTTTTCAAACTGATTGGTTATTTTCTGTATTTTACTTTTAAAAGTCATATTCTAACAGAATAACTGAGTAGAATTAATAAATATATCAAGTATATGTGAATTTATTTTCCAACACTGAATATTTCTCATTAAGTCTTTTCTTAAAGTTGCCCAACCTTGGTGGGAAAGTCTATGCGCCGTTTTGTTTAGGGTAAGTGTTATTTCTGGTTTCAAATTCCGCTTGCTGTTAGAGTATGGAATTCTGACAAGTGAAATTATTATTTTTTTTTTCAAATTGATTCGTTATTTTCTGTATTTTACTTTTACAGGTCATATTCTAACAGAATAACTGAGCAGAATTAATAAATATATAAAGTATATGTGAATGTATTTTCCAACACTGTATATTTCTCAGTAAGTCTTATCTTTAAGGTATCTATCTTATCCGGTCGCCTTTTGTTGTATGTAGGTGAGAAATCGTGTGTTTTATTTCGAACTCTTGGTTTCCGTTGGGAAATTACCAATATAACTATTAATTTTACCTTCGATTCCTTGTGCTCTTAACCTATTTCTGTAAGTAGAATTTATTTGTGAATTATTTTCCCACACTGATAATTTTCATTAACCTTGTTTTGTAGATAACGAACAAATAAGATTTTTAATTCAATGAATCAAAAAAAAAAAAAAAAAATTCCTCTGGTTACTTTGTGGCATGAAATTTCACAAGGAAAAAAAAAAATTTCATCTTCCTTCTTAAATTTGTATAACACATATACGAAACCCAATTTGTTCATTTAAATTTACACATTTTATTGAACGAAATATTATTTACAAATTGTATTTACTGAATCTAACAATACAGAAAATAAATAAATTGAAAAATACATCAAAGGTTCTTCCATGGTTGTGGAATTGCCATCGTATGGTTTTGACAATGTTACTCTCATCTGAAAGTTAATTTTTCGTTTGGTGTTCATTGAGAATTTATTACTGTAGTAAAATTAAGGGTTGTGTATTTATTTCTTTGAATCCAATACATATACTTCAGAGAATTATTAAAAGCACAGAATCTTTCGTTATGTTTCCAAAAGCATTTAAAAGTACACGTTATGTTTTCACGTTTCGGGCATCCAATTTCATTTAAATCAAGAACAGGCCTCCCTATTAACTTCGTTAATGTTTTTGATTTTTCTCTTCCTTTGGCAAGTAATATATGATATTTGCATGTTGATTCTATCATCCAATCTCTTAGTTTGTCCAAAGCTAGTGAACCAATTTCCCACTTCAGCTGATGGTTATATTTTATTAACCAAGAATTCTGTTTTTTAACTCTTTCAGGTAACTCTTTCCCACTACAAGGTGATTTTGTCACTGCATATCTTACACTAATTCCATCAGAAATACAAGTTTCTTTAGGAAATAAATTTGAATAAATTTTAGAAAATAAAAAAACGCGTTTTTTTTTTTTTTTTTCCAAAAAAGTTTTCATAAAAAATGCGTTTTTTCCTAAAAAAGTTATCATAAAAAACCAGTTTTTTAAATTTTTTTTCCCAAAAAAAGTTATCAGTATCAATTGGAGGTGACATCGCTAAAAGATATCTGCAAACGATGAGCTCACTCATCTCCACTAGCCTGAGCAGACATCTTCTGGAGGAGAGGGGATGGTGAGAGACTAGGGTGATGGGGTTAGGTGGGGGAGCATTGCAGGGAAGACATCTGTCACCCTCTGTGATATCACAGTATGAGAGACATATGTGCCCCAGAAATATCCAAACACATAACGACATTGTTTTCATGTTTTGTTTGGCTATGGAATTGTGAGTGATGTTTTTGAGATAAGATATCTTGGAATTTTCCCAGGGTGACACACATCGGTCATTGTCGTCATGGTTTATCCAACACCATGTAGAAACATGTCCGTGAATCATCTGCACAAAAGTTTCATTTTGGAAGGAACGGTCAGGGTTAAGGGTCAGGTAAACAGTACTATAAGGAAAAATAAACGAGTCAAGTGTCTTTGCAGTTACGACAATTTGTTCATCCTGTGAAGTTATCGTATTGTGTTGTGGTGATTGGTATCCAGGAAAGTAAAGTAAAATAATGGGTGAGCAACAAAAGTCATTGAAATTTTCTTTCTTCAGGAAAATAGCACGAGACAAACCTCTTCACCTAGCTCTAAAAGGATGGAAACCGATTATTATTTTAGAAGACACATACATTTTGATGTATTTATCCAGGACCACTTGGGAAAAATTACGCAGGAAGTGGTCTGATATCCTCGGCTACTTGCAAAGAAGAGTTGACTACGAAATGGACCTTGGTGAGTGTTATATTCTGAAATGCCAAGATGGGGAACTAATACTTGATGATACAGCAGCTGATGGAAGTAAGGTTTTTTCTATTAGTTGTGAAGAAGCTGAGAGATTTTCACCAAAAATGTACGACATTGATAATCATTTACTATTTTTGGAAACTGAATTACCATCTGTTCGTATAATGGGAAAAATTATCACCCAACATTTTTCCATTTTTCCATTTTTCCAACATATCACCCATCAATGGTAAAATTAGACTTTCAAGATTTTATCCAATTCGATAAAGATTCTTTATTTTGGGACATTTACGAATATTTTACAAAAACTGTTTGTGTATATTTGCTGACAAAAGAATACACAGAATGTTTAGTGAGGCATGGTGTCATTTCCAGACTGACACAATATCAAACGTATGGAAGTTTGATTACCATGGTATCTGATTTAAAAATTCTTTTGCGTGACCAGCTATTTTGATATAATGTAACCAAGAAACAGTGAGTAACAAAAATTTTATTCATTGAACTCTTTGGAAAATGTTGAGTCTAAACTAAATATTGTGAAATATTTTTAGGTAATTACATGTTTCGAATTTTTCTCAGTGAATATACTTGTAAATAGTATTTCAGCAAAATAAAATGTGCATTTGTAAACTTAAGTGAACAAAGATGTGTGTTTTTGTTGTTGTGTTTTTCCACAGTGAATTTTTACTCAGTTATTCTGATTAGATCTTGATATTTAAATCCACAACTTTATATCTTAATGCAATTTTGTTTGATTATTTAAAAAAATCACAACTGTGAAATTAATGCCAGGACAGGAAAAAAAGTGTTGAAAACGAATATCTATATTTTGATTATTTTAGAAATTGTCTCGTTCACATAATCGAAAATCCGAACTGTTAGAATTTGGTTATTTTACAGAGAGAGAGAGAGAGAGAGAGAAAGAGAGAAGCACCTAATTAAACCAACAAAACGTGACTTTAACTCTTCTTTAAAGTTTGGCATAGAGAAAATGTTTGTACTCTACAGATAACACATATACAAATTTTACCTTTCCCTACACAAAGTAAGATAAAAACACACCAACAGTATATCCAACAGCATGTGAAAACATGTCGTTGAATCATCTGCACAAAACGTTCATTTTTGAAGGAACGGTCAGGGTAGGGGATGGTAAGTGTAAACAGTACTATAAGAAAATACCATAGAGTCGAGTGACTTTGGACTTAAGGTAATCGTTCATCCACTGCAGCTGCTGTTTTGTGATTTGTGTTTGGTAATGCAAAAATAATGGGTGAGCCACAAATTCTTTGAAAGTTTCTTTGTGAAAAGTTCTAATTATTTAGAATTTTGTAAACGAATGTTACCATAAAGTATATGATCAGAGCTAATAATCAGTGAAATAATAATAAATAACTATTTATTTGTGGTGCCATATGAAGTAATCGAAGAAGAAGAATGAAGGAAAACGATTATGAAAAATCGACAGTAGGTGAAAAATACGAGTTATTTTCAGTTATCATTGGGATAATTGATGTACAATGTTTGTTGAGTAAGAGTTAAAATTTATTTCCTAAAGAAATTTGTATTTCTGATGGAATTAGTGTAAGATATGCAGTGACAAAATCACCTTATAGTTGGAAAGAATTACCAGAAAGAGTTAAAAAACAGAATTCTTGGTTAATAAAATATAACCATCAGCTGAAGTGGGAAATTGGTTCACTGGCTTTGGACAAACTAAGAGATTGGATGATAGAATCAACATGCAAATATCATATATTACTTGCCAAAGGAAGAGAAAATTCAAAAACATTAACGAAGTTAATAGGTAGGCCTGTTCTTGATTTAAATGAAATTGGATGCCCAAAACGTGAAAACATAACATGTACTTTTAAATGCTTTTGGAAACATAACGAAAGATTCTGTGCTTTTAATAATTCTCTGAAGTAAATGTATTGGATTCAAAGAAATAAATACAAAACCCTTAATTTTACTACAGTAATAAATTCTCAACGAACACGAAACGAAAAATTAACTTTCAGATGAGAGTAGCATTGTCAAAACCATACAATGGCAATTCCACAACCATGGAACAACCTTTGATGTATTTTTCAATTTATTTATTTTCTGTATTGTTAGATTCAGTAAATACAATTTGTAAATATTTCGTTCAATAAAATGTGTAAATTTAAATGAACAAATTGGGTGTCGTATATGTGTTATACAAATTTAAGAAGGGAGATTTTTTTTTTTCCTTAAGAAATTTCATGCCACAAAGTAACCAGAGATTTTTTTTTTTGATTCATTGAATTAAAAGTCTTATTTGTTCGTTATCTACAAAACAAGGTTAATGAAAATTAACAGTGTGGGAAAATAATTCACAAATAAATTCTACTTACAGAAATAGGTTAAGAGCACAAGGAATCGAAGGTAAAATTAATAGTTATATTGGTAATTTCCCAACGGAAACCAAGAGTTCGAAATGAAACACACGATTTCTCACCTACGTACAACAAATGGCGACCGGATAAGATAGATACCTTAAAGATAAGACTTACTGAGAAATATACAGTGTTGGAAAATAAATTCACATATACTTTATATATTTATTAATTCTGCTCAGTTATTCTGTTAGAATATGATTTTTAAAAGTAAAATACAGAAAATAACGAATCAATTTGAAAAAAAAAATAATAATAATTTCACTTGTCAGAATTCCATACACTAACATCAATCCGAATTCGAAACCGGAAATAACACTTACCCTAAACAAACCGGCGCATAGACTTTCCCACCAAGGTTGGGCAACTTTAAGAAAAGACTTAATGAGAAATACTCAGTGTTGGAAAATAAATTCACATATACTTTATATATTTATTCATTCTACTCAGTTATTCTGTTAGAATATGACTTTTAAAAGTAAAATACAGAAAATAACCAATCAATTTGAAAAAAAAAATAATAATAATTTCACTTGTCTGAATTCCATACTCTAACAGCAATCTAAATTAACATTAAATGTAAGCATTAATTTACTACACCAATGAATGCCGATGGTAACGAAGAATGAATAATTTTCCTTCAAACATGTGGATACTAATCCCTTAGTCATATGTAAGTATTTGAGAAATATCCAAACTTGAGGAAATGCTACCTTTTGAACAATACTCCAATTTACGGATGTGACTCATGTAATCCCCTTTGACGAAAAGCGCTCGCTGGGGGATATTGCAAATGATGAAACCACAGCATCAAACGTCTGTAATCTAAAGGAGGAAGTAACTAGTTCAGGTTACAGTATTTACAGAAATTTCATTCTTTGTGGTTTTTGTGATTGTGTTGTGTTGTGGATATAAAATGCAACTATTTTGGAATATTCGTATTTAGAAGAGTCATCTGGAAAACTGCAAGTACTTTTTTAACTTAAACATAACAACTGCTCGTATGTTTTTGGTAAGTGTAATTCTAATACTGAATAGTTTTTTTTTCCCCATTGGTGTAATCATAGGGTATATATTAGAGTATCAACATGGATACATTAGCGATTTTTTATATCTAATATGTATATGTGTGTATGTGTGTGTGTTTAAGGACAGGTTTTTTAAGTATATAATTAAATATGTATATATGTGTATGTGTGTGTTTTTAAGGACAGGTTTTTTAAGTATATAATTTATTATTCAGAAAAACTCGAAACACGAGAGCCATCACGACTTTCTCTAAGAATTCCCACACTTTAACAGGAAAGAAATACCCAAAATGTATTGGAAAATTAGTACAACCATCTATAGAAGAAAAAAAACTGTATGTTTGTGTGACATAGAATATAGTTAAATTAAATTATTATTCCAAAATCCATAACAACAAACATTCACGTCACAAATCCTAATGTTATCTTGATCTTGATCTTGTCAGAAGAGGTCCCACCAATCACGACTCGATTACTTAACCACTAAAATCATCCTTCCCATTCAAAACAATAACGTCACTTATTTACAACTAGCAACAAATATTCACGTCACATTTCCTTATCTTATCTAGATCTTGATCTGGTTTAAAATGTCCACCAATCACGACACGATTTCTTATCCACTAATATCATCCTTTCCATTCAAAACAAGAGCGTCACTTATTTACAAATAACAAATGATGACATTTATTTACAAATAACAAATGACGTCACTGATATTCATCTGACGACAACCAAACATTCCACACCCATGAACCCATGAACACCGGAAGCATTTGGTTTATACTGTCCCACCAATCACAACACGAATCCTTATCTCTAATATATCTCCCTTTTCCATTCAAAACAACAACGTCACTTATTTACAAATAACAAATGACGACATTTATTTACAAATAAACCAAACACAAGAACTGAAGCTATTGACCACATATGCTCCCAGGGAAATTCCTGACTCAGGAAGCCACGCACACCGGTAGCATTTGGTTTAAACTGTCCCACCAATCACAACACGAATCCTTATCTCTATCATCACCCATAATGCTATACGCGAACCAAAACACAAGAACTGAAGCCAGTGACACAGTTGCCCACACGGAAATTCCAAACATTCCAAACTCATGACGTCACTCACAATGACGTCAGGAAGCCACGCCCACCAGATGCATTTGGTCAAAAGCACCTACCATACTACTGTTGCTGATTAAGAAACACAGTCAATAAAACTTTCACGAAAAATGATGATCTTGCCAATTCTCACATTTTGTGTTGGTAGTTCTTTCAGGATCACAAAGCAGAGTGCAATCCTCTGTCGACGCGATGGTTTTCATTCCTTCCCTCAGAAGAGATGGCACTTCTCTGGCTGTCTGACGTAAACGTATCATCCCCTTGTGTCTATGACGTCATAGTGTTATATCCGCTCTCCGCCAGAAAGCACGAAGGAAATTTTAAATTAATACAGGTAATGTACCCCGTTTATTACTAATTAGATTCGATCATGATCGTGACAATCAAACATGAGCTACGTGCATGATTTACTTCAAATGTATTACAACAGAGTGGAGCGAAAACTGTAATGAATTATTCATTTTATTATATTTTATTTATTTACATTTTTTATTGTATTGTATTTATCTTCAGACTTTTCTTAACTGCAGGAAAGGTTTCTTCATGATTAGGAATGGACATGATACTGGTTAAGTGGATAACAGGGTCGCTGTACAGATATAAAAGAGTGATATGTGGAGGGACAGAATTGAGGCGAAAACAGGTGACTAGTGGTGGAACTAGCAATGCCTTTAACTACACTGTTTAAGTCTCAGCTCTGGTAGAGTTTCAAGAGTAGAAAGAAGACAAAATGCTTCCTTTGAATAAGGGAGGTTCTAAGACTACAGTAGCAAATTAGACCAATCAGTATCTCAGGTGTGGTAGTAAAAGTATTAGAAAAATTGATCAAAAAGAGAATCCAAGAATGGGTAGATAAAAATATGAACTGTATGAGGATCAACATCGATTTTTGAAGGATTGGACATGCCTTATTAATTTATTAACTTTTTATAATAGAGTATCAGCTGATTTGGATGAAGGGCATGGCTATACGATGATTTTGCTGTGTTCTGTCAAAAGGTATTTGACAGAATTCCACATGGAACACTCTTACACAAATTATAACAAATGGGGATGGATGTGACACTGGTTAAGTGGATAGGAGGGTGGATCCAGCAGATATCAAAAAGTGGTATATAGAGGGGCCAGAATCGAGGCGAAAACAGGTGATTAGTGACGTACCGCAAGGTTAAATGCTGGGACCATTCATTTTAATTTGTACACAAACGATATAGGAAATAACCTGAAAGGAAATATTCAGTTGTTTGCTGATGATGTGAAATTAGATAGAGTAATAGTTAATCGGGGGGGGGGGGCGGAAGCTGTGTTCTACCAGGATCTTGGATGACTAGCCATCAGTCATGCTTGTAGCATGTTGAGCACAGTGAAGCCTGGGATGGATTTCCGTGGTGGGCTGGCAACCTACGACACGGTCAAAAACCCTGATGGAACTGGTATAGATGGCAGTGCCAATATTTCGGTGAAGTACGGAGGGCCATACCTAGGAAGTCTTAGTATCATGCCTCCACCGTGGACCCCCCGGGAAACATGGTGTCGTAATGAGCCATGGCAAAGTTGATACCAAGCAAAGAGCTGGCAGAAAGCTATAAAGTGCATCTCCCAAGATGTTATGTGGCCAGCGTGGGAGATGTTAGGACTGCAATAACATCTGCTGTTTCATCATTGGCGGAAGAATTCATATATGAACGGCAATGTGAAACAACCGGCAGGCCGAAGATTCTGAATACGGATCAATGGCTAACAGAGTGAGCCAAGTTAGCTGGCTATTGCAGACGTGGAAGAGATCGTGGCCTCACCACGTTACTATTCTCTATCCTATAGTCTACCATGAAGAAACGGAAATATTTTACAAGCTATGCTTTGGAAGTTGGAACCTCTGCAACGTCCCAAGCTGTAAATAGTTACAGGGAAGAAGACACTGAAACTGTGATTAAAATGAGCACTGCAAGTGCACTCTATGATGATGTCAACTTAAATCAGAAAGGAAGGTTGGGATCTGATGTTCCTCGTTTGAAACCAAGAAACAAAGTCTTGAAAATTGGAACTTGGAACGTGAGAACATTATATAAACTAGGGCATTTTGACATTCCTTATACAGGAAATAAAAAGACTTAAAGTTGATGTGATGGGAATTAGTGAATCAAGATGGCCTAACATGAGAAAACTAGAGAAAGATGGATTTACATTTGTGTATTCTGGTGGAGAGAAGCATGAATATGGAGTGGGTTTCATGATTAAGAAAGACATCTTTAAATGTGTAATGAGGCTGTGGCCCATAAACGAAAGAATGATACTTATTAAATTAGCCGCAAAGCCTTTTAACATCATAATTTTCCAGGTATATGCCCCTGATGAAGAAATAGAAGAGTTTTATAATAACTTACAAAACTCTATAGAATATGTAAAATCAAATGAGATACTCATAGTGATGGGTGACTTGAATGCAAAGGTTGGAGAAGGGGAAGAAAATCCAGTTGTTGGAAAATTTGGACTAGGCGACAGAAATGAAAGAGGTGAGAGATTGATACAATTCTACATTCAAAACAACTTGCGCATAATGAATACTTTCTTTCAACATCCAAAGCGCAGACTGTATACTTTTCTAAAATCAATCATACTGAAAGACTTCACTTCACAGCTCTGAATATACGTGACAACATAATGGTGTTTAACTCAGAAAATAGGAAGAAATTAGATCATGTAGGATATAAAACAGAAGACAATATACTTCGTAACACAGAGGAAATTGAAAACAGGTGGTCAAATTTTAGAAGTGCAATATATAAGATAAGACAGCTAACGAGGTTATCCCAAAAATTAAATACAATAAGAAAAAACCCTCGATGATTGAATCAACAGTATAGAATACTCAGTAAAATTATAAAAAAATGAATGCAGGAAGGCTAAAGACAAGTGGCTAAATGAAAAATGTGAAGAAATAGAGGAACTGGACAAAAAACACAATAGTAAAGAAATGAATAAATCACAAGCCCTGACAAATAAAAAGGAAAATTTCAACCATAATCCTTGTATAAAAGATCAAAATGGAAAAATGCTACTAGAGACACAAGATATCATAAAAAGATGGAAAGAATATGTAAAATAACTCTTTGACTCTGATCGCACAAACGCACTAGATATACAAAACATAGATGGTGAACCAATTACATATGAAGAAATAGAACACGCTCTAAGTCAAATGAAAGCAGGTAAAACACCAGACCCTGATCAGATCCCTATTGAATTGTTAAAGAAAGTAAATGAAAACACACTTAATGACCTAAACGTTATTTTTTAATAACATCTATTATTCAGGATACATCCCTGATGATCTAAGAAAATCCATCTTTGTCACTATTCCCAAAATTCTAAGAACTTTTCAATGTACAGAATACAGAATGTAGACTAATAAGTTTAACCAGCCATGTTACAAAATTACTACTGAGAATAATCCTAGAAAGAATAAAAGGCACTTTGTCAGTAGAAATAGAAGACACTCAATCAGGTTTTCAAAAAGACAAAGGTACAAAAGAAGGAATCTTCAATTTGAAAACATTATGTGAAAGAAGCCTTGACAACCAGAAAAGCATATATCTTTGGTTTATTAATTACACCAAAGCATTTGATTCAATAGATTACAAGAAATTAATACATATCCTACAGAATAATGGGTTAAAAGGAAAAGATCTACGTATAATTACAAATATATACTGGAATCAAATGGCCTTAATAAGATATAAAAATACATATTCTGGCAACTTTGAAATAAAAAAAAAGGAGTAAGGCAAGGATGTGTCTTTATCACCCTTACTGTACAATATAGTGAGCAAGTTTTTAAAAATATTTCAGAACTGAAGGGTGTAAAAGTCGGAGGTAGGAACTTCAACAACTTCAGGTATACAGATGACACAGTTCTTATAGCTGAATCTGAAGATGATCTTCAAAACGTAATCACAGAAATTTACAACACAAGCTTAGACATGGAACTAATTATTAACCTAAAGAAAACAAAGTGCACGATTATATCAAAAGAACCAATAAATAAGAAACTGAGCATAGCTGTTAACAAAAAGAAAATTGAACAGGTTCAGTCTTTTATATATTTGGGACAAATGTTTACAGACAGAGGAAATTCCCTTAAAGAAATAAAAAGAAGAATAGAGATAGCAAGAAAAGCCTTTACTGATATGAAAACTGTTCTAACATTCAGAGATATTAATATAGACACAAGAAAAAGATGAATAAAATGCTATATCTGGTCAAGCCTTCTCTACAACAGTGAAACTTGGATTCTAAATAAAGAAGCAGAGAAAAAATTAGAAGCTTTCGAAATGTGGGCCATCAGAAGAATGTTGAAAATCCCATGGACAGAGAAAATGAATGTCTTAAAGAAAGCAAAAATGAAAACAGCATTAATGAAAATAATTAAAGAGCGAAAAGTAAATATTTTGGACATCTAACTAGACAAGAAGGCATTCAGAAATTAATATTAGAAGGGAAAGTGGATAAAAAAAAGAGGGAGAGGTAGACCCAGAAGAGTGTGGTTCGAAGACATTAAGGACTGGACTGGCTTGAATTACCAAAAATGTTCCAGAGCAGCAAAAGAAAGAAAAAGGTTCCGTGACATGGTTGCCAACCTCCTTCTAGGAGATGACACTTGAAGAAGAAGAATAGTTAATCAAGGCGATGTGGAGAGCTTGCAGGGCGATTTAAATAGACTGTTCGTATGGACAAAAGTTAATGGGTGTCGATTTAATGTTGAGAAATGTAAAGTTATGCACTTTGGGGTAAATAGATTACACACCGTTTATCACATTGATGGAACAGTACTCCAGGAAATAGATGAAGCTAGAGATTTAGGGGTAAGGGTAGACAGAGAGTTAAAATTTAGAGCACATATTGCTAAGGTAGCCCATGAATTATTTGGCTATTGAAGAACGCATTAACCAGTAGTGATAAGGAAGTTGTAATTCCTCTTTATAAGCATTGTTATGCCCACATCTGGATTACTATGCTCAAGTCTGGTCCCCTGGGTTTCTTGGGGATGAGGAAGTGGTGGAGAGAATTCAGAGTTGAGTGACCAAGGCGGTGAGTGACCTGTGGAATGTGCCCTATAGGGATATGTTGAAGGTGTGTGGATTGCAGAAGTTGTTTGATAGGAGAAAAAAGAGGCGATATGATAAACACGTGTAAGTTGCTTAAAGGATTTTATAGGATAGATACAGGAGAACTGTTTCAACACTTGGTTAGAGGGACCAGAACAAGGGGTGTCATTCCAGGAAGTTGAGTAAAGGCCTTATTATTATGGGTGTGAGGATTATGTTTTTTGTTTGGAGAGTGGAATGGCAACCCACTCCACTCTCCAAGCGTGTGAGCTCCACTCATTCACTCTCCAATAGAGTGTATGATTGGAGTGGATTGCCAGATTCAGTTGTGGGTGCTTTGTCTGTTAATGGGTTGAAGGAGACGTGTAATAGATTATGTGGCTATATTGGGTCTCCCACGATGAATCTTCGGACTCCGTGCAGGTACATATATTATAACATATATATTACAGGTACATATATTATAATTATAATTATATATGATATAATTATAATAATTAACAAACGAAATATAATTCGATGACTTCAGACCAGAAACTTTCTCTAAACTTTGTCTTCATACTCGTTTTTCAGGTGCTGAATGAAATCCTGCACATACCTCCAATTACGAACAACTGGAATCACAAAAAGAAACGTTTTGCGATTCGAAAGCTTCACAATCCCAATAGACAGCGTCTCGCTAATTTCGGAGGCAAAGAGCTGATCGCAACAGCAGTCCATGTGAGCAATACACAACTTAATTTTGCAATAAACGTGGTATTTGTTCAATAATTACTAAAACTATTTATAACTAAAGATGAATTTATATATAGATTATTTGTCCCTCCCTGACTCACGAGAGAAACCTCAAACAACGAGGGAAACAACGATTCCAATAGAAAATCGAAAACTTCTGTTCCAGGACGAAATAGACCTCTGCTAAATTATTTGTGCACCTCTGTTACTCGCCGAATTTTTCTGTGATTGTCTGAAGTGTAAAAAAAATGATCACAGCATACATGAAAGTATGTTTTATACTGTAATTCATACATTAATGAATATCAGTAAAGAAAATTGAATATAGTTTAATTTTCTTCAATCATCACAGTTTGCTTTGTAATTTTATTTTGCTCAAGGACATGAAACTATGGTTTCATGTCCTTTGATAAACATATTTGAATTTATTTTCAAAAAGAAAAGAAATTATATGTATTCCGTATGGTTACTAACTCTTGAATTTTGCAAGAGCATTAAATGCTGCGTGTTCATTTGGTGTCCATTTATGAGTTGCTGTCCACGCAACAAATAACACTGAACGGTACCGAAAATCACGGTTATTTTTGTTTGAGATTTACACTTCTCAATTAATCTTAGAATATAAAATTAAATCCCAATTTATGAAGATTTGTTGAGCATTTTGAAAGCTTCGCGGAAGAAGTCTGCAACTGATCCAGAGTCAGGTGGGAAAATAAATTTAATTTCAAGATATCTTCAAATTGACTACAAAGGAAGACAAGCAGGTATGAGAACACATACAATGCTTCTGAAACGAAGAAATATGTTTAGAAAATCGAAATGATTACTACTAATAATAATTTTTTCATCAGCTTCTTCGGAAAATTCCTGTCACAAATTGTGAATGAAATGATTACAAATAACAACGACTTTTTTAATATTCCTGTTCGAACCATTAAAGTGTGTCGCTTGCCTCTAATAAACTTCTCAGTGTATTAGAATGTTAAGTGTTGAGGAAGAGATCGAGAATCTTGTAGAATTACTAAGCTTACCTTGTATTCGAGTTAGCATGTAAAAGGTATGTGTAAGATTGCTAGTGAGAGCAAATTCCTCGGCATCTTTGCCTGCATTATCTCTACAGCTGGAACATGTTTTGGAGTTACAGCCGAAACAACTTTATGAGGCCAGTGTATTAATGTGAATGGTTTGTATTCTTCTGGCCAGTTTGCCTATTTTGATCAATGAACTAGCCGAGTTGCGGGATAGTAAGATAAGAAAAAAAGAGTTGAAGTTGTGATCATTGAAATCACCATTGAAAACTACTTCGCTATTAAAAAAGTTGCACTGGAAAAAAACTAACAAAGAAAATGAAAAGAAAGAAAGAATAGAGAAAGAATGAACTCAAAGATTTCATAATATTGAGTGGCATTAGGACAACGATGCAGACAACAAATCGAGTTGATAAAATTAGGCAGAGATGTGTAGTTAAAGAATAACAGAAAGAGGACATTTAGCTGAAAATTCTCAGACGTGGGATGGATGTGTACGAACAAATGCACTAATGCCAACTTTGAGGTAAAAAAGAGTAATTGGGAAAATTCATCTAAGTACAGCTTTGCCAGATTTCAAGTTGTGACGAACATCGTTAAGATTGTAAATAAGATTACGTGTATATTCGTGACACGAGTCCGAAGGCCTTCAGAGTTTTTTTCTTTATTATAGAAACCATTCTTTCTCTAACTTTTTTAGGGCTGTTGTTTTCAGTTGAAAGAGGAGGGACGTGGAACACGCGAATGGATTTTTTTAAGCCACACGTATTCATGCATGTGGCTTATAATTAAATTAAAAAATATGCTGATCATTTCGTCGGTTCCTGACATCCCACAAAGATGGCTGTTTATCATCTAACTTTCAGGTTGTCGCTGTAAGTTCGCAAGCTGTTATTTCACCCTTTCTATCGTTCTCTGATGACGCCAATAGTTAAGAATCATCTACAGCTATAAAAAACTTATAATATTGATGATGCATTTCTTCAATCTGTTCACGTTTATTTTAAGCAGTCATATCCAAAGTATATTGAATAATCATTTTAAAGTGTAGCATACGCAGTTCCTATTTCATATTACTCTTTTTACAGAGGACAAGCAAATTCGAAATACACAAAAGCGAGGATGGAAGTCTCATTCCTACTGGAGGATGCGAGTATCGCCTGCTTCAGTTGTTTTCGGAAAAACTGAAATTTAAGTAAGTGTTGAGAACTTAGACGTTTTAAGGATTTTTTAAGGTAAAAAAATGATTGCCATATTTATGAAAGTTTTAGATTAAATTCAATAAATTTAGATAAAAATTCAATAAATTTTTATCTTATAAGAATAACTAGGCAAGCGTTTTTTTATATATTTTATATTATTTCGATCTGAACTTTTAACAATTGTATCAGAAAACATAAGATTGAGATTAATGAAGAAGGTATACAACAGTAGATGTACATAGGCATACAAAAGAGCAAGAATAAAAGACAAATGAAATTAGAAGGCTAAGAATTAAAAATCCTGCAGATATAGATGACATACAGATGTCAGTTTATGGAGCAAGACTAATGTTGTGTTGGCTGTTTCGTTAAATTTTGTTATTTACAGATTATAGACGTTGAAGTTGGCTACGAACTTTCCGCTTGACTTACGAATTGACTACGAGTTAAGTGGAAGTTAAGAGTAATTAATATTAGTTTAATAATTAATCCTATTATAATTATTAAAAGCATGTGGACCAGATTAAGTTGAGCAGAGACAGAAGAATAGTAATAAAATACTATTTCTCTTGCAATTTAGATACAAGATTGTGACTCCTGCAGATCAGAGGTGGGGAAATCCCTCAAAGAATGGATCTGTTACTGGAATGGTTGGCATGATTAGTAAAAAGGTAATTTCTTCTGAGTATATTTTCAAAATGGCAATGGAAAAAAAATATAGTTTTTACGTAATTAAAATGAATGTATTGAATAAGGAACTGCGCATATTCATCTAAATATTTTATGCCACTTTTGTTTCGTTATTTCTTTAAAGAATTTGCATTTCTGAATATTTCCTTCCTATATTCCTACTTTCTTTCCTCTGGAGTGATGAAACAAAGTTAGGAACTACTTTCAGAAGAAAGTAATTCCTGACCTTATTCTTGAGCTTTATTTGTCAGAAGAATTTTGCAACCACTGTAGACTGCGGCATTGATATTAAGGACAAGAGGTGATTTCTCAAAATATATCTACGAATCATTTTCCCATCAATCGGAGAACAAGATAATCCGGAAGGACTTTCAGTGCATGTATCTTAAATTTCATATTTGCAGTCTTAGGGGAATTGTTCCAGTTTAGACTTCGTTTGCAAGATTTGAGATATACGTCATTCAACAAAACAGAATGATATGCCTAAAGCAATACATTAGCCTCAAACGGATCCGTTTTTTTTTTAAAGCATGTTGTAAATTTTGGAATACTCTTTGATTTTGTTACAAAAGCACACTCACGTGACAGAATTGCTCAAATAACAAAACTTCGCTCAAGGCTTTATGATAGCTGAGAATTGAAATTCTAAAACAGAGGTGAACCTATTCTACCGCTGTATACATTTATTGAAAAGATATGGTCGGTTATTTGATTGGGTTATATTTGCTATTAACACCGAAACAAGAAACGCTATTAGCGACCACTGCATTATATCTTCATGACAGGTTTGCTTATTCTGTGGAATTAAGAAGCAGAGTTTCAGGAAGGAAAAATCCTGCCACTCCTGTATGAGATCGGCTAATGCATTTTCACTTGAAAAGTGAAAATGCATTAGCCGATCCTTAGCATCCTAGAATTGATTGGAACCCACGTCTTTCCAGTCATAGGGCATTTTTCAATCCGACTGAGCCACGATTTGTGGGAGTACATTTAACCATTCGGCACAATGGGAACTTAACAAGCAATGGAAACTGTTAAATTTCTACTGCTAGAAGAGAACTTGGCTCAAGATAAGAAAAGCACTTCCCTTTTATAATCCCATTTTATTAGAAACGATTGCATATTATAACAGTTTAGTTAGCTTCGATGCAGTAATTTCCGTAGTTGAAACTTCAGGGTACGCTGATGAGTGATTTCTTCCATTCTAAATACCATTTTTATTTCTGAGACAATTTCAAATGATAGTTCCATCTGAGACTAATGAAATATATATATATATTAAATTCAGTATCTCTCTCTATATATATATCCCATTATATGTTATAGATACCAAGCTATTTTAAACCTAGTTTTTAATCCATTTCCCAAGTAAGCAAACAAACAAGTAAAGTCAAGTTTGCCCTGCAAGTAGTGCAAGTCTGGGTGACACGTAAAGTAGTGCAAGTCTTAGGCAACTCGTGGTAAAGGTGGAATAAGCTCTGATCACTATTTTTAATATTTACCCTTAATGCAAAACACATCTCCTTGAGGAGATGTATGATGCTATGCATTAAAGGCAAGGGGCCACTACCTAGACCGGTTTCGACCTTTATTGAGGTCTCATCAGTGGGAGCCAGGCTTAGTGATCAGAGCTTATTCCATACCACGAGTTGCCTAAGACTTGCGCTTCTTTACGGGTCACCCAGACTTGCACTACGTGCAGGCACAAACTTGACTTACTTGTCTGTTTGCTTATTTGGGAAATGGATTAAAAACCAGGTGTAAAATAGCTTGCTATCTTTAACATATATTATACCCAAGGTAAAAAAACTTTCTACGTCCCATTATATATCATCATCATCATCAAATTCCTGCCATGTACCCTCAAGGGGTGTACAGGATATGACAGTACTACATGAAAAAATTACATCATTACTAACTTCCTATCTACAATTTTCCTCCAAATCAGTCTGTTACTTGTCAAGACTCCAACATTATCAGATCTTATATTTCTATCGTCTAAGGCACTTTGTACCGTATCAATCCACCTATATCTTGGTCTTCCTCTGGGTCGTTTTCCTGCCAACCTGGCAGAGAACACTTGTTTTGCTAATCTTTCCTCTCCCATTCTATTTAAGTGACCATACCATCTGAGATTAGCTCTGCTAACGCATTCCTGGATGCTGACAATGTCAAGTTCTTTCCTAATATCCTCATTTTTAATATGATATTGCCATTGATGCCATCTGTTCACGCCTCTAATCTTTCTCAGGACTCTCATATCTGCGGTCTCTAGTTTTTGGTCAAGTGTTTTACTTCTGACCCAGCTCTCAGATCCATAAGTTAAAATTGGTTTGAACACAGTCTTGTATACAGCTAATTTAGTGTTCCGACTAATTTCTTTCTTATTCCATATGAATTTATTCAATTGACTTCCCACGATACCAGCTTTGCTGATTCTGTTGTCTATTTCTATATTTAGTTTACCATCTTCAGTAAAAATCGTGCCTAAGTAGCTGAAATGTTTTACTTGTTCCACAGGTTCTCCATTCACAACACAGTTGACATTTTCAGTGATTCTGCCTATTTTCATTGTCTTTTTATTGCTGACCTTCATACCATATCTATTACAACAGCTATTCAATTTAGTTAGAGAATCTTGCAGACTTGTAGCGGATTTATTTAGAAGTATAACATCATCCGCATTAAGCAAAGAGCTGACATTAACATCTCCAATTTTGATATCAGGTTTAATACCACATTCCTTCATAATGTGATCCATATAGATAATGAATAACGGAGGGGATAATGTACATCCTTGTCTCACACCAGATTTAACATTAAACCATCTTCCTGTACTTCCTTCAATTCTAACTGCTGACTCACAACTCAAATAAAGACTAAGTATTGCTTGATATAATGCCCCATTGACACCATATAACTGCAGCGTATTGAATAGCTTCTCTCTTGGCACCTTGTCATATGCCTTTTCCAAATCGACAAAACTTAAATAGAGATCTTTGTTATATTCCCATGCTTTCTCGACTATTTGTCGTAAAGTGAAGATCTGATCCTGACAGCCTCTATTTGGCCTGAATCCAGCTTGTTCTTCACCAAGCTTTTCTTCCACAATTCTTCTCAACCGTTTCTCAAGTATACTTGCATAGATCTTGCCAGGAACACTCAGTAGGGAAATACCTCTGTAATTCTCACATTCAGTTTTATTTCCCTTTTTATATATGGGTACTATGAGAGCTCTACTCCAATCATCGGGAATTCGTCCCTCTGTCCAGGCTTTCTGAACTATGCAGTGCAGCCACTGTAAGACTCTTATACCACCATACTTCAGCATTTCTGGTCGAATATCATCTACTCCTGCTGCCTTTCCACATTTCAAGCCTTTGATGGCTTTTTCTACTTCAAGTATGGATATGTATTCCTGACTGCATGCCTGGTCAGTGTTTTTTATCACTGTGCTGTCATCACTGCTTGTTTCATTTAGCAGTTTTTCAAAGTAATTACTCCATACTTCAAGGATATCTTTTTCTCCTGTTTTCATTTCACCTTTATCATCTCTAATTCCTTTTACAGCACTCTTTCCTCCATTCCTAAGCTTCTTCAACAATCTCCAGAATATTTTGCCACCTTCTTGATATTTATTTTCTATATTCTTGCCAAAGTCCTCCCATGACTTTTGTTTAGCTAGTTTTACACACTGTTTAGCTTTCTTACATTTGTCTCTGTATTCTGTAAGAGTAAAAGCTGACTTATTTGCCAGGAACTTTTGAAATGCTTTCTTCTTTTCCTTCACTGCCTCTTTAACTTCCTGTGTCCACCAGGGAGTTCTGATTTTTTTATCTTTGCACACAACCTCACCACATGCCTCTCTGGCAGAATCAATCAATGTTTCCTTCAGAGTTTGCCACTGAATCTCCAAGGTTTGATTCCTGTTCTCAAACTCTTTCATTTTCTTTTCAATAATATTTCTGTATTTTAGTCTACAGTTTACATCTGAGAGCTGCTCAACTTTTATTCGCTTTAAAACTTTCTTACATGTTATTCTTTTCAATATGAAAATCAATTTTATCCTGCTCAAGACTAAATAGTGATCACTTCCAATTTCAAATCCTCTGTACACTCTGGTGTCCTGCACCAGGGAGAAAACATCACTATCAACAATAACATAGTCAATGAGACTTTTCTTATTCCTAGCCTCTTCTCTCCATGTGAATTTGTGCACATTTTTATGTTGGAACATGGTGTTAATAATAACCAGTCCATGTCCTGAGAGAAATCCAACAGATATTTGCCATTATTATTAGCTTTGCTCTTTTCTCCAAATTTTCCCAAAATATTTTTGTATGTCTCACAATCATTTCCTACTCTACTATTTAGATCCTCAACAAGGACCAACTTTTCCTTTTTCATTGTGTCAGTTGCTTTTTCTAAAGCCTCAAAATATTCCTCCACTTCTACCTTAGTAGAACCTTCTGTGGGACCATAGGCACAAATAAGTCTCATTGTCCAGTTCCCCATTCTCATATTTGCCCACATTCTCTACTTGAGACTGACTGCCATTCAAGAAGATTAGCCTCGTATTTTGTGTTGAATACTATGGCTACTCCTTCTTTTCCTTGATTGTTATTGCCTGAATATAACATTTTGTATTTATTGCTCAGAAAGATCTCACCAGTTTTGGTCTTTTTTGTTTCAGTCACCCCTATTATGTCGATCTGGTACTTATCTAATTCCTCAGCTAGCTCCATTTCTTTGCCATTCAGGCTTCTTACGTTGATAGTACCGAACTTTAACTCTGGTGATGTTGAGTTGGGGTTTGTTTTCAGATTTGTTCCAGTAGCTGACTTTTCGCTGTTCGCCCTGGTTCCCTGGCGAAAACAACGGGGGCCTTGTTTAACCGGGCGACGCCCCAGCCGGCATGAAATTTTGTCATGTTGTACCATCATTTTTTATTTTGGTTTAACCAATAAGAATACAATTTGGTCGGCTAAATCCCAAATTGTCAGCCCATCCTCGTTCGTTCAGTATCAAAGTAGATACCCAACAGGGTGCACCACGAGAAGGTGAGGATTGGACATTAGGTCAGAAGCCCTGGTCGGTTCTCCGCATTCCTTTAAAGGCTATGTGGAGGTCTCCTCTCAGTTATACAGCTTTGACCCTTAAGCACCCCTGTACCCCATTATATATATATATCTATACACACACAAAATAAACATATAGGAAGAAGTCATTAGCTACTCGTTACTAATGTACTATAATCTTATAACTTTTCGTGAGTGGTGGTCACATAAAAAAAGAAGCAAAAATATATAAACCTGTGTCTACTGTTCATAATAATAATAATATTATTATTATTACGTGACACCTTCGAAGAGACCTTTTTTGTTGATTCGTTTGGTAATCACAAAGACTGAACCAATCAACGCTTAATATGTTGAATGCACTCGATTGACTTGCGGTTATTAAATACTGGATTGCAATTCAATGTATAAACCAGAGAATCGAACTATATATATATATATATAAGGAAAATTTTGTAAAGGAGGATATGCTCATATCCTTTCCTTCTTTATAGTATCATTTCGACACTGCAGCATAACGTTTACATTTAGTGAAAACACTCCTAAACGAACTAATGTATGTGGATCTTCTTTGAAAGTAAAATAAATCAAGAAAAACTTACTTCCTTAAGGAAGTTTTTATCGCTTTCATTACTGTGAACAATTTATAAAGAATATGTGATCATTCGAAATGAGTATTCGGAATCCGTGTTCCTTCTTGTCAGTGTTAGCGATAAGACGAGGTTCAATGGCGGATATCAACGCTTTGAGAAAGAATCAAGCTAGCAACGTGAGAATTCGTCACAACTTAAAACGGATATGAAAGAAAGAATGCACTCAGGAACAATCGGATGCTACGGAGCAGGCGCAATGGGAAAGCTGCCAGCACTAAGTTAAAAATATATAGAAACAATGAAGTTACAACAAATTCAATTTACAGAATATGTTAAGTGAGCATTTAAAGAAAGAGCGCAAGATGAAGACGAATTTCCAAATATGGCTTGTGAATTAAATAAAATAAACCAGCAATAAAATCGAAAAATTTCAGAAAACAAATCCAAAAGTTAAGAACGATAATAGTCGTCGAAGAAAAGATGTCGGAACAAGGGACATAGCGGATATCATATCTATAAAGACAATGGTGCAGACGAAAAATTAAAAATATTGTCAGAAATTCTATCGAACAATGAAATGGACATTGAATTAAATTAAAAACAAAAAGAAAACAAGACGAGAGAACTTTCGTAAATATTTCAAAGTAATGGCCACTATAAACATGTAAGTCAAGCTTGCGCCTGCACGTAGTGGAAGTCTGGGTGACCCGTAAAGTAGTGCAAGTCTTAGGCAACTCGTGGTAAAGGTGGAATAAGCTCTGACACTAAGCCTGGCTCCCACTGATGAGACCTCGATAAAGGTCGAAACCGGTCTGGGTAGTGGCCCCTTGCCTGTAATGCATAGCATCATACATCTCCTCAAGGAGATGTGCTTTGCATTAAGGGTAAATATTAAAAATAGTGATCTGAGCTTATTCCACCTTTACCACGAGTTGCCTAAGACTTGCACTATTTTACGGGTTATCCAGACTTGCACTACTTGCAGGCGCAAACTTGACTTTACTTGTTTGTTTGCTTACTTGGGAAATGGATTAAAAACCAGGTTTAAAATAGCTTAGTATCTTTAACGTATATTATACCCAAGTTAAATAAAAAACTTTCTACATCTATCTCTTATCCTGATATTTTTATTTAATAAGGTCAAAGCACCTTATGGTAACTTATTTTGGTAAAATACTTATAAGCTCTGTATTACCTAACCTTGGTATTTGTAAGCCTGGATCCCACTGATGAGACCTCAATAAAGGTCGAAACCGGTCTGGGTAGTGGCTCCTTGCCTTTAATGCATAGCATCATACATCTCCTCAAGGAGATGTGTTTTGCATTCAGGGTAAATATTAAGAATAGTGATCAGAGATTATTCTATGTTCAGAAATAGACTGCTGAAAAGGAAAGATCGATGTAAAATATAGGCAGCCCTAATTCGATTATTAAGAAATATTAAAGGATGCAGAACTAGACTATCTAAAAATGAAAATATGAAAAGAGGGTTAGGTATTTATACCTTAAAGAAGGAGATCAAGAAATAAAAATACCAAACCCGTTTATATAAAAGGAAGCAAAAAAATACAAAACGAAGATAAATGAGAAAAAGACCAGTAAAGCAGCAAGAAGAAAACCTAATCCTTGATGAGATGAAGAATGTGTGAGATCAGTTAAATCCAATAAATTAAACGAACTATAGTTTATCGTTTCTTCATAGCAACTATCGTGCAAACAGAGAATCGAACACAAATTCAATACACAACTATTCGCAGGCCAATGTTACCCTACCTTCGTTAAAAATTTACAAAAAAACTTGTACACAAGGTGCATAATGTTTCTTGCCACATATTTAGAATTCTTCGAAGTTGATTTTTGTGTTAGAGAGCACGTGTTAAAAGCATCTTTACTGCAAGTAACCTTTGCACTCTTAATACGACACTTCCGTAATGTGAAGCTTTTTTCATGGCGAAATCCACTTCACTTGAAGCATACTGTTGCACTTCGAATTTCCTGTACCAAAGATTGGCGATCAATATTTTAACTGTTGCTTTATAATTTATTCATCTTATTTGTTCGCAAATATGAAAAGAATTTCCCACGAGTGAAATAAAATAAATAACACCAATTTCGAAATGTGGCAAGACATCAGTCTCAGTAATGGATTAGTTTACCATTTGTAAATTTGCTTCTTTTATTCTTCAAATTAGTGAAGTGGGACAAGATAAGAAATGCAGAAATTATTTTCGCGCTATTTCAAATGCTTGTGTTCAAAACTATTACGTTAATAATTCTAAATAACGAGATGTTTTCAAATAGCATTTAGTGAAATAAATCCGATTTGAAGTTTCTATTTCAAAATATCATTAGATGATATTTTGAAATATCATATGATATTATATGGGTTGTAATCACGGTTACATTTTTAGATACGATCTGTTCTGGTTTTACGAATGGGTTACACTATTTCTCGCCTTCCGGTCGCGAGACTTTTTTAGTATAAAATTATTTCACTCCAGCAGCAGTTAATTTGATCTGTCAAAAGGACTTCAGAACTACGAACATTTAATACACGTAATGTACCTAGGATTAATAAGGATACAGAGAAATGAAGGGAAAATAATAGAAATCTTTCTCTTCATAATATCGTATGCTAATTTGTGGTAAAGTGGCTAATGGATGGAGGAGTCTCTCGTTAATTAAAAAAAAAAAAAAAAAAAAAAAAAAAAAAAAAAAAAAAAACGACCGAGTGGTTAGCGTATCCGCTCTCCAACCAAAAGGCTGGAGATTGTCTGCGGAAATACTAGTGGTGGTGGCAGGCGTAGATGGCGTTGATGTAGTTGCGGTTAGTTGTAGTTGGTGGATTAAATGGTGGAGATGTAAAGTAGATGTACTCCCTCGATGAGTCTTTCAACTCCCGGGAGGTGTCACGTAATAATAATAATAATAATACTAATAAATTCTTCATTCTAGGAGGCGGATATCGGCGTGGAGACGTTTGCCATCACTGAACTCAGAAGTACAGTTGCAGACTTCTCGTATCCGTATCACTACGAGCCCGTCACGTTTTTCGTGCGAAGACCTGGACTTCTGTCAAAAACCTTCGTCTACTTGAGACCATTTCAGGAAATGGTGAGTGCATCATTACCGGAACCAACGTCTCCTTACAAGCAGTTCCAATATATTTTTGGATTTAATGAAATATTTCTGTAGTAGCTGTTAGAGTATTAACTAAAGTCGTAAAACAGTAATTCTCCGTTTAAATTTGAGAATTTACATAAAATATAATCAACGTGCGATTATTTGTATCTATGAAGTTCATAATTAAATGCATAAATTGTTTCCTTCTGTTCAATAAAATGATCCACACCTGATGGGAAAATGAGAAACTATCAGCAATAATCAGGCAGAACACGAATTAAACTGCAGATATGAGTTCGACAAAGGTACAGAGTAGAACTCATAGAAACTGACAGGAAAACACATAAATGTCATCGTCATCCCTGATAAAAAGAGGCCGTATAAGAGTAACTTGCCTCTTTAAACGCACTTCAGTAAATATCACCGCTTTTTTAAGTGGGTAACTTACGCATTCCATAGTCATTTTATCAATGTTAAAATTGATAGAGTTCTCGCAATTTTTCTTAAAAAGGCGTATCGTGAAAGGAATTTCCAATGTCATAAATTATGAATTGAGTTTATGAGTTGCAGTTTTTTGATCTGTAACCAGCTTAACAAACGATTCTTCCCTTTTGTCTTCCTTCGCAGGTGTGGGCCGCACTCCTAACGTCTGTGATCTTGGGCGGATTCATCGTGTCCAGAATTAGATATTTCGACCATCTGGCATTTCGACCATCTGGCATTTTCCCTCCATCTGCTTCGCCCATCATTTGGTACCTGTTTGGATCTTTGTTATCTCAAGGTAAGCAAATGAATCAGAAGTGACTCTTTCGTTGCATGCATTATGAGAAGAATGTAACAATATTTGCAAATAAGATTAAACCTTTGCAATCAGTCTGCACTGATCATTGGCTGCTCTCACTGAGCATGTAAATGTAAGATCGCCACTCCACAATATAACTTAAAATGCTCTCTGTCGTCCATTCCAACCAGACTGGATAACGCTACATTAGCATCTCCATTTCGTTACCAGTAGAATAGTGGGTTCATATCCTCTTGTGGCATAATAGATCATCATTCTTTCAAGTACCTAAGCCTGTTTCAGTCTTGAGGATTTCAGGGCATTGCTGTAATGGATGACCATTATATATAGGGTAATGAAAATTAAACTATCCCCGTTTAAACCCTTGTGGTGCGCCACCCAGTGATCCAAATACTGTGAAACTTCGTAGGAATACATTGGGCGTCATGCAGAAGCAATATCTTAGAAAAACGTAATTTCGAAATTCACGAAAAGGAGACGTTGTATAATGTACCGGATGTAGTTGTAATTTTTCCTTGTGTGTAAGAAGGAGAAAAGCGATTCCCATAAATAACGTATTTTTATTCATTTCTATTATGCATTCACGGCCCGTACTTCAATGTGCTGCCCTACCTGGTCAGCGACAAAGTACATCGTTTGCATAGGACATTCAATATTCTTATTCGTGTGGGACTCCTCCCTTTCCTCAACTGTCCCTTAGAACTGGTTGAACTCTCCTAGTGAGGGATTACATATTTAAATACATCTGTGTTCACGAGCCGGTTTGCTGTTCTGAGGGACAAAAATCCCCACTGAAAAACTAAAGGAGAGTTAGCCGTATGCGAACGGTTAACTCATCTTTAGTCTAAAGAGACCAGATAAAGGTTCCTCACATCATGGACGGGAATCGAATCCAGGTTTTTCCGACCCAAGGGATTAGTCTATACCGACTGAGCTACGGAGGCTCTATATTCAATATTAGTATTCCCTGACTAGCAGCGGTAGAAGGCTGCTGGTCTCGACTGATGGTGCGACCATGCTGCGTTATGTTCTCTTTCAGCGCAGACAAGTTATCACGATAAACCCTGCGTTTGAAAAATATCCAGAGGTGGCCATGTAGTGGGAAGCGCACAGCGGATCACTCTGGCTTCCGAGAAATGTTCTCGAAGAATATTCCTGTCCTCCTGTACGGATCGATCGATGTGTGGAGGGAAACCCCATCCTTCAAGAAAATGACTGAATCCATGGATAGGAGTTGCTATAGCTGTGGCGCAACGAAATTGTTCATTATATCACGATACCTATCGGCAGTAAATGAGCAGGTCAGAGGAGGATCCCAAGCCTTCATGAAAATGATTGAATCCATTCATAGGTGCTGCTGTAGCTGTGCTGTGGCACGGCGAAATTGTTTATCATATGGCGAATTCTCTCTGCAGTAACTGAGCAGATCAGAGGACCCGACTGGCGAATATCCTGAAAGGAGGATGGTCCACTGATAAACGAAACTGTAAACTCGCACCAGACAGTAACTTTTGGTAAATGAAAAGGAATTTGTTAGATTGCATGCGGATTTTACATAGTCTATACCCAGCAGTTGTGAATAATCACAGCTTCAAGTGAAAGTGAGCCTCAAATCATCTACTGCAAGGAGGTGTAAAATTCCAATCTATGAATGTTAAAGCGAATGTCGACTTTTTGTGAAGAATTCGATTGTAACAAACATGAGGTGAATTATTTGGATTTCTGCAAAACTTCGACAGTTTAGCCATAATTAAATAAAACCCAGCTTCAAAAATGTTATTGTAACATCACGGATACTTAATTTCACAGTAAGAATTATATGACCCGCGGATGTATCCCAGACCTCGAAGCTTCAGCCAGATCGATGACCGTGCAAATGTCGAAACGTCAACTTCGAAAAAAATCGACATACTGGTTTTTACATAAGGGTTACATGCATTTTTATTAAAAACACACACTGTCACGTGGATTTCTCCCCATTGATGATTCGCGACATAATACACAACCTCGAAACACCTCCACGATTTCGTGACGTAATACTCAGCTGACCATCACGCAGAATACAGAGCTTCCTTATTTTAATGAGGAATGAATTTAATTACTTTTTGATAAGGGGAAAGTTAAAACCTTCAGCTGAAGCGAGACAAAGACATGCCCACTCATCAACAAGTGTCATGCACACAAAAATTATAACGCAACCTGGAGACGTCCATGTAATACCCTGAAGACAAAGTACGCTGGTAACGAAGTTGCAACGTATGCTATCACGTGGTCTTGACGTCATCACTTTGCAAATTATCAAAGATTTCTTTCCTGCAGATATTACAAGGATGTTCAAGCATTGCCTACAATCAAATTTTTTCAAAGTTAACAACAAAGTATACAAACAATTAGAAGGCCTAGCCATGGGCAGCCCTCTGTCGCCACCATGTGCAGACCTTTTCATGGAGAAAGTTGAAAATGAAATCTCCACCAGCATTACTCCTAAACCTTCTATATGGTGGAGATATGTAGACGATATCTTCATCATATGGAAAGACAACTTAGAAAACCTAGATATGTTTGTTAATAGAATCAATGCACTCCACAATAAACTAAAATTTACTCTAGAAGTAGAAAATAACGACAGCTACACTTCTTGGACTTATTAGTTAAAAGACAAGGTAAAAATATCAAACTGTCAATTTACAAAAAAACCAACGGACACCGGACGATATCTACATTACTCTTCTAACCATCATAGGTCACAGAAACATAGCATCATCCACATGTTGAGAAATCGAGCTAGAAAATTTATCTCTGACGAGGAAGAAGTTCAAGCAGAACTGTCTCAAATAGCTACAACACTATCACAAAATGGTTATCCTTGAAACATCATCAACAAATTTCTATACAAAGATAACCAACAAGAAAGAACAGTCTCCCAGCAAATTTCAACAGCAGTCATCCCCTTTATAGGTTCAATTTCCACAAAAATTGCGAGATTGTTAAAGAACCATAACATCAGGTTTGTATTTAAACCAACTAATAGCATAAGACAGGTTCTAAGATCTCCTAAAGACAGTGTTCCATTTTATAAATATCCAGGTGTGTATAATATTCCATGCACGTGCGATCTTTCCTACATTGGACAGACTTCGAGAAGCCTGGAAATAAGACAGAAAGAACATGTTGGCGATGTTAATCATAACAGAACAATCACCTCCTGATTGGCACATCACTTTTCAACTTCGAACCACACACTATAGACTGGAATAACAGCTCCATGCCCTACGTAGACGAAGATTACAGACATCGAGTATATAAAGAAGCAGCAGTTGTACTACGTACAGGCAGTAATCTAAACAGAAATCAAGGGGCCATACTGAACGATACTTGGAAAAATCTAATTAATTCCCTCAGTTCAACAGAGCTACAGTACGCGAAAAATCATATTACGCGTTTGCATGTAACGCGTGTTCATGATGCTGAGTAGATATGGCACGCGAATGTGTTACCTTAGCTACCTAACAGGTACTAATGGTTCTTTGTATTCTTAAACCTTTTTGCATTTACCATTTTTTGTACTGTGCAAGCCTTGAAAAAGCTAGTCAGTTACTAGCGAAACCGGTAGGCAATTTGTACGAACGTACGTATTAAATATATAGTCAATTTAACAATAAGTCTTATATTTTGCAGGATAAAGTTCATAAGTATCTCTGAATCAAGGACGGTAAACTCTTCATGAGAAAAGATGACACGTCGCATATATTATTATTATAATTTCGTGACACCTCCAAGTAGTCCGAGGACTCATCGAGGGAAGACACCTACTCTACAACTCTCTATCTCCACTACTCTTTCCACCAACTACAACGAACCTATAGTATTATCTCCTACATCAACGCTATCTACCGTCTACAGCCACTTGTATTTTTTGTGTGTGAATTGCGTGTGTTTTGATAGACTGATTTGTCTGTACGGTATGAAAAACCCGAGTTTCCGGGAGAAAAACCCTGCTACCCCCGCATGAGACCGGCTAACTCACCTTCATCTGAAATATCTAAAAAATTCATATAAAGATTCTTCTCGTCATGACGAGAATCGAACTTAGGCCTTTTCTAATTGAAGAGCGCCATTTACCGTCGTTCTTCCAATTGCGCTAAGGAAGAACTTAGTATATGGAGGATAAAGTGAAAAGATGACTTCCAAAAATTTAAAAAATAACTTCAAAGAACCCCTGATTACTTTACGATGGATAATAAGAACACGGATATAAGTATAACTGCTTTTAAAAATTGTATAATTTGCAATAACACAACGGAATTAGGAAGTTTTACATTTCAATAATGAGCCTATTCTAAAAATATTGCACTTAAACAGAAGTATAAGAGATAAAATGGAACACTGAAATGGAACAAAGGAAATTTGTAAACAATATACTGGACGAAAAATAACGAGGACAGCAATCATACAGGTTTAAACAGTGATAGAACGTTAGTAGAACGATTTCTTTTTTTTTTTTTTCAAATCAAAAAATCATGTTTATTTGTAAGCTTCTTATAAAGCACAATATGGTGAACAATCCTACGTGTAACCTAAGAGCAACAGCGCATCCAGGTTACGATGTGCATAAAGTCACAAAAATGTATGTAATGCATTTTCATTATATACACATATGTACATTCATATAATATACATATTATTATAATATGATAACATAATAAAATCGCAGATAAAATAAAACTTCATCATACAGAGAAAGTTGCATAATAATTTAATGATTTAATAATTACATCGTAACCGCCAATGAAAAACTTGTAAATAGCCCTAATAATCCATCCGTAGATTGCGGACTTTAAAGAAACGAGAGTTCGATGTACCTTTTTTCCTACTTGTGAGAATGAAATCAAAAATATTATAATGAAACTTAAAACTCTTCTGCTCCAGACCACAATAGTATTAATGTAAGAATTGTGTGGGAGTGCCAAGAATACCTGATAGCTCTTTTGACGACTATCTTCAATCTATCGCTGATGACTGGTGTGTCTCAAACAGAATTTAAGAAAGCTGTAGTAACACCAATATATAAAAAATTATCTTAAAAACTAAAGGTAAATCTCCCTACCCCCTGTTTTCTCCAAAATATTGGAGAAATCAAACACGGAGCACGAGCTGCTGAACTTCACAAACTTGATTTATTCATCATAAGACCAACAAAAACTAACTTGAGCAGCCTTTCTAGACCTGATGAAAGCTTCTGCTCAATACCCCATGATATTTTATTAAAAATCTAAAGAATATGGGAATTACAGGCTTGCACATGACTGGTTTCAGAGTTATTTAACGTCTAGATCACAAGCAGTAAAAATCAACAAAAGCTATAGCAATTTCATTCAGATAAAATGTGTTGTTCCCCAAGGTTCTCTGCTTGGGACCAGTGCTATTTATAATTTATATAAACGACTTCTGTGACCTACAGTTATCAAGTCATGGAAACACCTTTGCAGATGATACCGCACCGATATTCACTGCAAATTCTGTAAACGAAATGAAAAATTTGGTGAACACAGATTTGCAAATAGCGACAAATTTGTTTCATGTGAACAAACTCACTCTCAATGCTGGAAAAAGAAAAAACAAAATTTATCATTTTTAAACTCAAAAATACACCTAATAGTAAAACCAATTTTTTCATGCGTATATTCCTACATTACTGGAACTGTAAAAGAGATAGAAAGTGTGAATACTATAACCAACCACCTAGGATTCAAAATAGACAACAACTTAGCTGGAAACCACATATTACAGAAGTATGCAATAAAGTAAGATTTATGCTATTTTTTCTTCTTAAAAGAGATTCTTAACTCTGACAATGTTAAGAACATTATATTTCTTCAAGATACAAACTGTTATACAGTACGTATACTAAGCTGATGAGGAACATATCGCACCACACTGACACCATTGATCTCGTTACAAAATAAATCAATACGCATTTTAACCAACATATAATACTACAGTGAACGCTAAATATACAATATTAAATATCCTTCCACTTAGACAACTATATGTTTACAGGATTCTACTTTTCCTAAAGACTGATAACCATTGCTTAAGTATTAGAAAAGCTAATTTCTTCTGCTGAAAAGCGGGCTTAAAATATTTTATCACTAAAGCGCAAAAGGAAATAATACACAAATACTATCTATTTGACTCCAAAAATCATCAACGGCTTACCGTTCTTAATACGAAAGGAAAACCACATGAACACATTTAGATTATATATATAAAATCACACACATGATTCTCTAAACATATTGCCAATATATTGCGTACTATTTATACAGTGTTATTGTTACACTTCTTGTAACCTAGATGACCTCATGCTCTTGAGTTTTACAGAGGATGTCAGTTTTACAATTATTTTCATTTTGAAAGAAAATTTAAATGAATGAGGTGTAATGTAATTATATGCAAATGATAATGAAATGTAGTAATCTGTATTAATAACTCAATAAATGACTGAAAATGAAAAAAAAGAATAATGTTCAAAATTGCTAGTTGACTTCGTGTGTAAATTTTCAATTGATTCAATTGTAACTCGTTGTTTTCTTCGAATTTAGGAGGAAGATTCTCATTACTGAAATCTGTCTGGATGAAAATTTTTTTTGTCTTTTGGGAATTTTCAGCCATAATAATTGCTTGTAGCTACAGTGGAGCCATTTTGTCTTACATTCTGGTTCCCGAGAGACAGCCCACAGTGGACACAGTTGAAAAACTCTACAAAGCCGTATTGGAGGAGCGCTTTACCTGTGGGACGGATGCCGGTAATTTTGTGTACAGCGTATTTAAGGTAGGTAGTTGCGGAGTCTAGAATGGCGAGATATTTCAGTGGTACTTAATGAAGAAATCTATATTTGATTTATTTTTTTACCAATTGCAGGAATCCTCGAGTGAAATGCACCGCATGTTATTTGAGTCCATGACAAAATATCCCCAAAATATTTACCACAACAACGAGGAATTAGTTTCCCGTTTGTTACTGACCAACTACGCCGCTATCCAAAATGGTTTTTCTCTAGAGGTAAAAACCAGTTCATTGATACAACGTCACAAGTTCTTGAGAGCAAAAGACTCTTTCTTCCTAGCGATCCTGGGTGTAATTTTTCAGAAAGGGTCCCCATTGAAGGATTCGTTCGACAACATGTAAGAAATTGTGAATAGTTTGACATACTTACTAGACGCTTTATATGCGCTTGCATGCAGAATTTATCATATATTTTCCTAATGTATAGAGTAGAGTACAATATCTCCTTTTAGTTTACAAAGACCTGATTTATCATCATCAAATTCCTGATATATACATATTCAAGGGGATGTACAAGTTATGATATAGTACTACATGAAAAATTACATCATTACTAACTTCCTATCTATAATTTTCCTCCAAATCAGTCTGTTAAATGTCAAGAATCCATATTATTAGATCTTATATTTCTGACTTCTAAGGCACTTTTTACTGTATCAATCCACCTATATCTTGGTCTTCCTCTGGGTATTTTTCCTGCCAGCCTGCAAGAGAACACTTGTTTTGCTAATCTTTCTTCTCTCATTCTGCTTAAGTGATCATACTATGTGAGATTATCTCTGCTAATGCATTCCTTGAGATTGTCAGCATCCAGGAATGCTAATGCATTCCTGGATGCTGACAATATCAAGTTCTTTCCTAATATCCTCCATTTTGATATGATATTTCCATTGATGCCATCTGTTCAAGTCCCTAATCTTTCTCAGGACTCTCATATCTGCGGTCTCTAGTCTTTAGTCAAGTGTTTTACTTCTGACCCAGCTCTCAGATCCATAAGTTGAAACTGGTTTGAGCACTGTCTTGTATTCAGATAATTTAGTGTTTTGACTAATTACTCTCTTATTCCATATAAATGTATTCATTTGACTTCCTACCATACCAGCTTTGTTGATTCTGTTGTCTATGTCCATTAACTTTCCATCTTCACTAAAAATCGTGCCTAAGTAGCAGAAATGTTTAAATTGTTCTATAAATTCTCCATTCACAATGTATTTGGTATTTTCAATGCTTCTGGCTATTTTCAGTGTCTTTGTCTTGTTATTGCTGATCTTCATACCATACCTATTACAACAGTTATTCAATTTAGTCTGTTGTAATATATATGGTGCGAAGATCAGCATTAAAAAGACAAAGACAATTAAAATAGGCAAAAACATTAAAAATATCAACGGCATTGTGAATGGAGAACTTATAGAATAATTAAAACATTTCAGCTACTTAGGGTGAAAAAAAAAAGCCTTGATTCAAGTTCCCTAAATCATTGGGGAATAAGAATCTTTATAAGGACCAATTAAGAATCTTTATAAGGACCTTTCACCTATAGTTGAATTAGCATGCTCATACTGGAGTGAATTTTTTCCCCTCCGCCCAAGGCAACAAAGCAAGTTGACCAATATACGGTGTTTAACAGACAATACCTGAACTCCTAGATACTTTTCGTTCGTAATTAATTCAAAAACTTATACAGCTCAGTACTACTTTACCACACAAATACAGTCAAGGCCCTACTTTGTCAAGGAAAAATTTTCATTATGCCAGAGCTTCTTTTAAGTGCACGTACTTAAAATTCATTAGTTAAAATAAAGAGAATAAAGACGATTAACGCTGATAATACCTCTTAAATATTTTTCATATTTTGATTTCATAGTTTGAGCTTGATACGTTGCAAATGCTGTATGTCATAAAGGGTGCATCTCGATCTCTTTCCATTATTCGGTTCCAGTGACATGACCAAAAAGATGTGATATTTCTTTAATGTGTGTCATAGCTCTGTTTTGTGAACTTGGTTCACTGTTAAAACATGCAAGAGTTATCATATATAAAACTATTTACCGTTTTCCAAGACAGTTCTAGTTGGGGGGATAAAAACTTTTTGCTTGTATACGTACAACAAATAAGTACTGGAATGATCATATCTGAAATAACATTTTAAAAAAAAATCAAGATGATGAGAAATTATATTCTTGTTTAATCCTTAATATGTAAGTAAACAAAGTTTTGCACGACTGGGCTACTTGTATGACTTCACATTAATGCCTCAGTTTCCCATAATAAAACACACATTCTGTCAGATGTGTATAATGCTATGAATAATGGGACGGGGTTGCCCATACAGGGTAAGTTTTTTTTTTTTTTAACGTTTCCTGACGTCAAAATTTGTTGCTTGCACTTGGATAAAGAATTTTTCAAGAACATTATTTTATTACATCTTTAATTTAATTTATAACGAAGTGAAAAAAACGTTTCATACTTTTTGTCGTTTTGAGAGTCCTTAAGTCTATGCTCCAGATTTTTTCTGGTATTTCGACGATATTTATGTTCTGCGATTAACTATCGCAGTATCGTGTTCAGCATTCAGCGGCCGCTGTTGTCCAAATAGAAAATACTTAAATAGCTTATTTTTTTCTCCTCCCGATGCATGTCCATCAAAAGGCTCTCTGGAAACCCAGCAGAAATTCTCATATTTCAGTCAGCATTGCTTCATAGCATATTCTTTATTATTATTAAATGAGATTAGATAAAGCTCTATAAGCATAAGCGGATTCAAAAGCATTATTTAAGTTGGTTTATTTCTTCCAGAATAAGAAGACTTTTCCCAAGTGGCATCGTACAAAAGTTTGCAAGAGATGAATTCTTCAAGTTGCACCTGAAAACCCAAGGAGAGGTTCCTTCGGAAGATGAGTCGATGAGAGCTTTGGGTATTGGTGATATTGAAGGTTCCCTCTGGTTGCTGTTCAGTGGATACTCAGTAGCCAGTTTGGTTTTCTTCGTCGAATTATTGAAAGGGAAACAATTTCATATCAGATGCCTTGTTTAATTGTGAGATGCGCTAAACGGGAACATTCTTAAAGACTTCTAGTTTTAAATCGAAATAGTTGAAATGAAACTAATTAACTCTCACAATATGCTGCAATATTCGGATGACCGCAGCAGACATTGTTGTAAAGGAAAACAGAATATCTACATCCTGCCAAACGATGTGTAACTGCGCAGAATCACAAGATTCAGCTTGTAACAATAAATAAGAATTAACAGACTTTTAAGTGTGTATTTCACGTATCGTTGGAATTAATTTCGTTTGGTACAGCATTGATTTGTGCTGTTAATAGACTGATGATGATGAGCTTTACTGCATTCTGTGAGGCATCCCCCAAAGTGTGATCTGTTTCTACCCTAAAAAGGACTATGAAGTACTAGAAAAATATTACCACCTCATAGCTATGTCCTTCCTAGTTTAAAAAAGCGCTAATTAAACTCTTAGGTGATAGTGTAGATGAAATCCCTTGCCCAGTGAAACTTATTTGGCATCTGGATTGGTATTATCATGTTTGCTCTCCAGAATGAAACACGTTCTTTTCCGATTTCTGTAATCCTTCCCTTCGCAGGTTCAATCACATGCAGCACTGGAGACTCCTTACCAAATTAATATTTTTTCACTATTTAGCCTATTTTGTTTAGGAGTACCCCTTTTTTATGTCATTCGCTTTTTACTCGAAATGTAGGGCATCACTGATGTTTTATATGGACAGATATATGAAGAACATATAGGAAGAAAAAACTGTGCGGGAAAAGTGGGGGTTTGAGAGATGTGGGAGAATTATTGGTGAGGCAAGAGGTAGGCATGCGAACGTTTTTGAAAAACCTGGGTTTTTTATATTTTTTAAATTATTAAAGGTGTGCAGAGAATACTTTGAGATGGAGGTGAACACAGAAATTTTTGGGGAAGGAGAAGGATATATTGGGATAAGATCAGGATGAAATAGCCATAAAAATAATGTTTACTTAGAGAAGATAGGAATTTTCCCAGAAATAATATCTATAATATCTTTTCCTTTATTTTCGATTTTTTTTTTTTTTTTTTTTTTTTTGCAGGAAGCCGTCGTGTGGTTTCCGTACATTTTTAATGTATTGCAAATCGACCTTGAATAAGCGATACGAGTAGCTGCATTTTTGACAGCGGCAGCATTGTCCAGTTGCTGCCTTCAGTCGTAATGGTTTGGGTTTACAGCCAGGTCACAGATGGTGTTTAGGTCGTAGATAATCTCGGTATTGTTTGATGGTTTCCACCAGAACAAGAGGCATTAGCTGTTTATCTGTTCTGCACACACGCTAACTTTAACAGGGTTTAATCCGCATTTTTGCAAGTTTTTGTGACGTTCTTGATTGTAACAAATTAATACGCAGTACCACTTTCAAATGTTTTTCACTTTTTAAAGCGCACATGTGTAATAAGTGGACGTTTTCGTCGTCTGAAATCTTAGGATTACGAGGTAGTCAGGGATCGTGTCTTGCTTTATTCGTAAAATTTATTTTACAGCTTTTGACGGCCGGCCACTTCCCTGCATTGTTACTTAACTCTCAGAATAACTCGATGAAATATTTCCTTCGTTCGTCTCTGCAGTTTCCATAGACGTTGGTTCATAGCATTCTTTTATTCTTCCTGCTGACTTCGATGAACCCTTTTTGTTCCTCAGCTGTTTCCTGAGTTAAATCTGAGCCTGTAAAATTTCATCCGTTTTTTCTTGTTCTGTTATTTTAAACTTTCTTCCCACTGTTAGTCTTCTTCTTCTTCTTCGGCACTACAGCCCCATGTAGGGGCTTCACCTCCCATTTTTGGGCCTCGTAACTTACTACAAGGTGGGGTCGTTACCTCCACGCTCAATCATGTGTAATTGTCTGTGAAGCATTCTGTTCTTAAGACCGGTTTGCCTGCTTTTCGGGAGGAAAAACTCCAAATAAATTGGATTGAAAAACCCTGAAGTCCACGCCCAAGACCGGCTAACTTGGCTATATCTTAGAAAGATCCTTAGCTCCTCACGTCAGTGACGAGAATCGAGCGCAGGACACTCCTTTTCCAGGCATATGGTTGCAGAACAAGCAACCACTCGGCTAACCACGTGGACACTCCCACTGTTAGAGAGAAAATCAAATCTTATTACAGAATTTCAAGTTTATGTAACCTTTCTTTCTTTCTCTCTCTCTCTCTCTCTCTCTCTCTCTTTTTTATTCAAACACAGAGATTAACTAAAGACAGTGCACATCCTCCTCGGGTGAGAATTCTCAGAATGGAGAACCTCGATGTAAAAACAAAAAACGCGAGATAAACACAAAAAATTATTAAAGAGATAGCTGGAGCAGAACGTACTTTTTCATTTAAGCCCTGTGGTGTGTGTGTGTGTGTGTGTGTGTGTGTGTGTGTGTGTGTGTGTGTGTGTGTGTGTGTGTGTGTGTGTTGGGGGGAGACAATACATGGCTGGCTATTAGAAGAATTTGTCTTCCGGGACAAAAAAAAAGCCATTCTTAATAGGAAAGCAAGAAAATACAATAAGAACAGAAAGATTACCGATAGCATGTTTACCATGAAGATGCCGTTTCCGAAGATAATTCACAAAAACTTCACTTGGAAAAACAGCATACTTCGCACGAAGACCCAGCCTGAAACGGGCACGGAGGAACAAGAAGTCATCCAATTCGGCAATAGCGGACAAACCAGCAGTGACAGAAAAAACTGCACAATCATCTAAATGGATAACTGACGAAAATTAGAAGGAGGGGAAATAAGAGAAGAGGAAAGGAAAAAACAGCCAATACTAAAAAGAAGCTGTTTGAGCAACATCAAAGTAAATACAAGAGAAACAGAAAAGGTAAAACCACGGAAGAAATTGAAAGTCTGGAGAAGAATGGGGGTTCCAGGATAAAGACTGCTCAGATTCCTCTTCAGATTCCCGTCCCATAAGATATAGCAAATTAGAAAGACTCCATCACAGAAAGGATCACTTAATACACCGAAAAGCGGTTGTTCTGTCGTTATTTCTATAGGAAATGGAAAAATAACTTTAATAAATGCAAGCCAAGAATTCGAGATGAAAACAACATGCTTAAAACTCGAAAAAGGTTTTCTGCAATAAGTAGTCTCTCATTTATATAGATAATTTTGATACGGTTTTAAATGATTCAACTTCGCTATTACCGCCTTAGCAAACAACATCCAACTAGTTATTCTCAAGTGCGATGACTTCCAAGATTTCTATGACTCATTCCCTTTGTTGGATTATTACTTTCAGCCTTCCAGTCCAACAAAGGGAATGCGTCACAGAAATCTTGGATCATTACTGACGTAATCCTTTCCGGAATGAAACATATTCCCAATTTCGCGCTAAATTTCCATCCCCTAAGTAAACCTTGGTTCTGCAAAAATACACTAAGGCCATACAAATGAAGAACCAAGCGTTCCGCAAATGATTAATATCAAGAACTCCGCCTTCTCTCACTGCTTACATCAAAGTCCAAAACAGCTGCAATACAACAAAATCAATGCAACAAAAACCGATTTCCGAAGAACTGAAAGCAGGAAACTTGCATCGTGCCCAAATGGCAGACACCTTTCTGTCTGTAGGCAGTTGGCTGCCTTTGGCAAAAGTTGGCCACAACTTTTGTCAAACACTATTACCGCTGCTACTGCGCCCAAATTGGTCTATTGCATCGTCACCAACAGAAACAGCCAATCTCCTGGCATCATAATTTTCCTCAAATGCCTACATACTTAATTTTGTTAAATATCCCAACCATTCCAAACGAATAACACTGAATGCTTTCTTCGACCTTTCACCAGAAAAATTATCAGAAATATCCTGTCAAAGTGGATAGCAAAAATATCCCCACAGACAGGATGGCATTCTTCCAATTGTTCTGAAGATTTTGCTCCAGAGTTGCTCCCTATTGTCGCCTTTTTGTACTCTTACTCCACTGGCATCTACCAACAGACTGAAACAGCCAAAAGCCCATGGTCAACCCATTCCCAAGAAGGATGAGCATTCCTTATATTCAAACAACCGCCCGATTTCTCTCACCTCAGAGTTTCCAAAGAAATGGGGAAAACCATCAACACCAACTCCTACGCTACCTTGAAAGCACTCAACTAATAAACTGCTACCAGAATACATTCTTTCAAGGTCGTTCGCCAGGGAATCCGCTCAACTATAGCAAGCATTTCTTAATATACCATAACATTTTGATTGATTCCAAGTGGGCGCAACCGATATTTTCAAGGATTTCCACCAGGTCTAACACAAGAACCTATTGCTCCCATCATTCGCTCTATCTCGTGAGACTTCTGCAACTGGATTGTCGGTTTTCTCACTAGACGCACACTCGTGATGATGGACATTCCTTTATTTTCTAACTATGTAGATATGCTACTATCCGGCAAAGTTCTGTGTTCTCACATATCTTATTTCTTCTAAACATCAATGACCTGCTCCATTTGACAAATCCAATAGAGATTTGCCTACGGCAGACTACATTCCTACTTGTCACTTGACAAAACTTGCACCCACCAAACAATCACAATCAACAAACCAACCTCTACAAACATAAATTCTGCTCTCCAAACGATTATTCGATGGGGCTGTGATAACCTTGCCACTTTCAATACTTTTTTTTTCTGGGAAATAGGACAGAACATAGTTCTGTTTTATTTCTACAAAGAACCATCTCATCCTTACATTTGACAACATCCAATCTATTGAAACACTTGTAGCTTTCACCCAAAACCCTTTTCCAACCTAACTCAGAAATCACAGAACAAAGTTTCCCTTCCTTCCTCCTTGTGTATTTTAGAATAGCTTCTCCTTCCATGTGTTTCCCAAGGAATACAATCCACAGGCTGCAAACCTACCATAGGCTGATTAACCAACCTCATTTAACGGCCCAACATAAAAAGGGGGTGGGGGATTTCACAGCCAGTGAAACAGCAAACGATGTGGACAATTATGCTGCTGTAGAACATTCGTGTTCTCGCAGGAAACCTTTTTTTACAGATATCATAGTACTTGAATTTTCTCGGGACAGCTAACTGCTACCGGTTTTTTTCCCACTAGAGCTTTGGAAGCAAACACTAGGAGGGATTAGGGATTTTATTCAGTCCTCCCCTAATCCTATCCTAAGCATTTCATAATATTCAAAAAATAGAACAGGCAGAATAGTAAAGCACACTGGAAAAAAAAAAAAAAAAGACAACACCATCACACACACACAAATTTTCGCAAGAGTATTCGAACACCTAGTTATTCGAATCTAATTACACTTCTTAATGAAGTTCATTTAATGAATTACATTTCTTCTTCTAGTGAAGAATGGCACACCTTTGGCCTGAAAGACAACCACTACCCTTCTATACGTGCTCTGAACCAATTTTTGATACGTTGCAACAGGAATATTCTTCCATTCTTTGCACAAAACTACCCCTATTGCTGATGACGGCAGTTCTGAACTGGAGCGAATTCGTTGTTCTAATTCGACACAAAGATGTTCGATGGGGGGGGGGGGGGGGAGAGGTCTGGAGCAGGAGCCGGATAGTCCAACACCTTAACGTTGTTTTGTGGAAACCAGACACGGACACGCAACGCAGTATGGCCTGGAGCATTCTCATGTTGAAACATGCAAGGGACACTGCCGAAGAACTTCCACAGTGACAGAAGCATAAAGTTGCTCATAATGTCCAGGTAACCATCCAGATCCAAACAGGACCATCAGAGTGAAACCTTTCAAAGCGTGATTCGTCTCCTTCTCTGAACCGTTTTCCGACAGTCCAGGAACGCTGTCAAAGACAATACTCCAAACGTTGATTTGAGTTGCATTGGGGGGGGGGACGCTGATGTGTGCCTTGTTAGCAACAGCTCTCCCGTGGAAACTTAAGGCATGCAACTCTCTGCAGATAATTGTATTGTAACATGTCCCAGGTTGACGTGCGGGATATTCGAATATTTCGAGACAGAGCTCATCGTTTTCGGTCAGTAGTGTCGGTGGCCTCCCAGGACATTTTCCTTCAGTGATAGCACCATAAGCTTTCCATCTACATAAGCAGCGGTGGATTTCGGTATACTGAGATAAGCAGCAGTGTCACGGACAGAAACCACTGATGTGACACTCAACTACCATGCTACATTGGTAGTCTGTCAGTTCAGCTGAACGTGGCATCTTGACGTCGAGTACAGTGCAAAACATGCAGAACATTCCACCTTTTATTACTAAACTTACGCAGACACTTCCTGAATATTTCATGGGGTAGGTTCTGAAATTTGCATGGTTGGCAAGGCAGCCAAATCCTTTTGTCTACATAGTGTGTGTGTGTGTGTGTATATATATATATATATATATATATTATATATATATATATCCATCCACACGAGGTGAATATCTAAGATTAAATTCTACAACAGAGGAAACAAGCTCAGCTAACAGTGGCAATGTTTGTAGCTGCAGGTTTTCTTACCCTTAATCTCGATTGCAAAATTTCCCTTTTGGTGGTCTGCGTTAAGTAAATCACTGAATCTTGAAAATCGCAATAATAGATATTAATAACCTGGTCAGTCGATTTCCTCGTATAAAGATGAACCTGAGGGGGGAGAGTTAATGTAACATTTATGCAACGATATGTTTTTGGCACACGTAGGCCTATAAATCCGTGGACTGGAAAGCCTATTAGATTACTTCCTAACTAGAAGGAATATACTGCTTAAAAGCTTAAAATATAGCAATAAAGAAGTGGGAGAATATTTCGTTACTGCACTAGTTTTGGAACAGGACCAACATGCAAGAGAGGAAACACTAGTGAAGTACACCAGGTGGTGAATTCCCTCTAAATGTATAACATCAACTGAAAATCCGCGGCTTGTACTTTTATTGTACGGGTCAGTTGTCGATATTTCTTGTTCCGTGAACAAGTGAGTGCATAACCAAGAGAGTATCATTCGACTGATTTTCATCGTACCATTTTATGGATAATTAAGAAGATTGTTATTTTACTACTGCTAGCTTAATCTGACTGCTTTCAACACCTGTGTTAAGCCTTCAACACACACATAACCCGTCTATGATTTCAGCTGGTGTGTGTGTGTATGATAGTTAGAGACGTCATTTTGTGAGTACGTTTGACAACATTAAGTTGCTGGATGGTAGATGTAAACCTCCTCGCTGTAAAATAATAGCTTAAGATGTGATGCTGAATTGCTTTAGAATAGTTTGAATAAATAACTACTAAAGTGAATATTGCATATCACTTGTTTCTTTATAATACAAAACAAAGCATTAACAGAGTAAGCAAATTTTCGTTTTAAAAATACCACATTTTTGATGCAGCATTCTCGATAAAGGGTTGCCATTTTCTTTCTTAAAAGCACTCTGCATTTTCGGAACGTGCGTCGAACTTGTTAATATAGCAGCAGCAGTCATCCCTCTCAAACATGAAACAAATGGTATTTGCTTCGTCTACTCATATTATCCAACAAACCAAGCTTACATGTTCATAATTGATTTTCAACTATAGATAGTATGTAATCATTCCAAATATAGATAATATATAATAATAAAGGAAAAATTCAAGTTGATAATGAAATTATGAAGGGAAGGTTAATTTAATATGATTCCGTCCACACTTTCGCAAGTGGTTTCCTTCTTCTCAGATTATTGAATAATTTAACAAGACTTGTTTCTATGAATTTAAAAAGAAAATCAGTTATTACCTTTTATTTTAAGGAGTATACGAGGCGTTTGAGCCGTGACAAACTTCTGGAGACTGAGTTGCAGTTCAGTCTCCACCGGTAGCCAATCAGAAATAGCTAGCCAAGATAATGGCTAATTTTAAGTGAGATATAGAAAAGAGATGGCTAACAAGTGCTGCCATCGAGTGGTCTTTCACACTAACAAATAGTGTTTCTACGAATTTTAACATTAAATTCGGATTTCATTCTTCGGAAACATTTACGTTTTATTTATTCATTATATTTTGTTTAGAGTATCTGTGTCCCACTAGTAACTGAACAATGAAACCCTTCTTCAAAAATGAAAACAAAAAGAAGTATGCTCCAAAAATTAATAACTGAAACACGCTCCAACAGTGGACATAGCTTAGGTAACCAACTATAGAAAAACTATGCATAATTGAAATGCTGAGAATCTCTGATATAACAATACAAATCAAACATTTGGTGGAAACTGATACAATCTGTACACGCTTTTTTCGTTACAGAGCGACCAAATTTGAATTGTGATAAAAGAACAGCATTCAGGTGGCTTTTAAAGGCATTTTAGAAAATTACCTTCAGAAATTGTTTATTTCTTTCACACCCATCGTATGCATCTTTCATAAAGCTGATTTTTACATAATTAAGACGTCGCTTCTAGGATAAGGCGATAATTAGGCCGCTTTCATTATTGTGATGTGTCAATTCTCAGTTTCGATACACCTCGGATTACTTTATTTCTTTCCTACCTTGTTTTAATTCTACAAACATTTTAAAACCGTCCCTTGGACATAGGCTGGACATTTTTTCCCTACAAATGTTAACTGCCCCACTGATTTCTTCCAATATTCTCGAGCTGTTGGATGAATATTTCAAGAGACTGACTGAAGACCATTTTGTGGGATTTGTAATATGCGGTATTCAGCTGGTAAATCTGAAGTCACTACATTGAACAAACAGTAAAATCATGTTATTCTTGCGTAATTTGCTGTCAATAGTTATTTGTTCGTAGCCATGGGGATTTTTTAACTGCTTGAATTACATGTCGTCATGTCATTTTAATAAAAATAAATAAAAAAATAAAAAAAACTCGAGCAAGATGACGCTTTTGCTAATACAGTAAACAATAAAAACAAACGCATGGAAGGACGTGGACAAGTCACATGAAAGATAGCAGAAGGTTCAAAGAGCAAATTATTAAAATTGAAAATCAGTTTAAAGTCAATTAAAGTTTAATTTGTTGTGTCGCTTTGATTACTTTTGTAATCCGAGCACCAGAGAAGAAAATGATTCATTAGAACCAAAATTTGTCAAAATTACGGTTAAAATACGCTTAATATATGATGTAATTACAAATGCAACTCTCAAGCCTTGATCAATTAGTGCCTAAATTGTATCTCGTATTGTATGGGTTCGAATGTCTGATGGGAAATGGAAAATGGCAGAGTGCGTGAAATCGATATTAGTGACATTATACAAAGAAGGAAATAAGCTAGAATGTAAAAATTATAGAACAATTGCCTTGATAAGTCACCTTGGTAAAGTGATGATGATGATATTGACAGAAAGCTTGAGAACAATTCGAAACATACCTTGCAGACGAGCAAGCAGGATTTAGGAAAAATAGAAGTATGATTCAACAGATTTTGACAAAGCGGTTAACAGCAGAGAGAAAGCCAGGAGAAAAAACAAAAACATATATACTTGATTTTTAGAAGGCATTTGACAGCATCGACCAGAAAGTGACATTAGCAATGCTAGAATCCTATGGAATTGATAAAAAAAAAAAACTAATAGCTATATTAAAAGATGTTTATAAGAATGTAATGGCAGCAGTTTGGGGAAATGGTTTAGAACAAGCAGAGGTATTAGACAGGGGGGACCCCATATCACCAAGCATTTTCATCGTACATTTAGAAGAGCAGTGGATAAAATGAAGCAAAAGGAATATGAGTACATCGGATGAGAATTAACAATCTGAGATTTGCAGATGACATTGTTATTACTGAAGAAGGCGAAAGAGAACTACAAAAACATTGTAACTGTTAAATGAGGAAGGGAAGAGATTTGGAATTGTTATGAATGTGGAAAAAACAAAGACAATGGTATTTGGTGAGAAGAACATGAAACAAAAGATGCAAGTGGATGGAACTGATGTAGAAAATGTAGAACAATTCACATACTTGGAAAGTAAAATGACATACGACTTGAACTGTGAAAAAGAAAAATCAGGATTAAAAAGGAAATTCCAAATCTGAAAGCCGTAGATAACATCTGAAAAAGTATAGCGATCACCCTACAAACGAAATTAAGAGTATTGGAAACATGCATCTTTAGCGGTGTACTGTATGGATCTTAAACGTGGGTAATAAATAAAGAATCAAGAAAGATGATTTTGCCATTTGAAAGAACTTGTTAAGAAAGATTTTAAGAATAGGATGGGTATAGAAAATAACAAATGAAGAGCTCTTTCGGAAGATACAACCAAAGTAGAATTTAATGCAGAAGATTATACAACGGAAGCTGAAATTATTTGGACACATCTATAGAATGAGTGAGGACCGGAAGACAAAGGCATTTATGTTTGGTATTACGGATGGTGTGCACTGGACAAAGAAAGGTGGAAGAAGATAGTGAAGGAGGCATCGGACACCAACGAGCAGTGTCCCCATGGTTTGCGATGATGATGATGAATGTCTGCGTAAGGGATTCTGTGTCCAGATGGCGTTTAATAATTTGGTATACGGATAACCAAATGGTTAGTAATTGTAGTGAACACAGTCGAGGAAAGAGACTGTTAGACATAAACGTGAACAGAGCACCGAATACTCTTACAACAAAATCCTTCGCAGTGCAGAATCATCACAACAGATGGCATCGAGGAGAAGTTTCTTCTAGCTTTTATTTTTTTAAAATAATGCCACGTCCACAAAAGCAGAGAATAAATAAATTATATTACACTTTAATTACAATACAAATATAAAAATATAATAAATTGTCAAGTAATAATAAGAGTCTAATAATAGTCTATATAAAACTATTATTAGACTCTTAGAAGAAAATACTCCAATCTAATCAATAATAAGTAATAAACGAAGATAAATCAATTAATATACGAAGTATTTAGAGATTTGAATAGAATGAGACCTTTGAGGAGAACAAGTTTATGTCTTGCAAGATAAAGAACATTAAACGTTTGAAAATGGGGTTCCAAGAAATCCTACATTATCATCTTTATGTAACATCAACCAACAATTCCAAAGACGTTTGATTTGGCATAACTGTGGTATCGTAGGAACTTTTCATATTGAGATGCTAAATTTAAGACTGACTGACCAAAAATTTCTTATCATTCATCTGTCACCTTAGAAGACTGGCTAATTTCCTAAAATTTCTCAAAATGAAATGAGTTGATATGCACATCTCTCTCTCTTCATGTAGCTTCCTCAGTGAAAGGGCGCAGCACCATGTCCTTCCAGCTCTCTCTGTCGGTGGCTTTCTTTTTGATTCTGCATAGCCAAGTGATCCTGTCCATGATCTTATATCTTCAAGCCATGTCCTTCGTTTTTTATCTCTTGATCCTTTCTCATAATTTTTCCTTCTAAAACTGTTAGTATCCTCTGTCCTGATGAACCTCTCAGTACATGTCCTGCCAATCTCATCTGTCTGTAGATCATTTCCTGTAATAAAAACCTCTGTGTTCTCATTCTCTGTAGAACATCTGTATTTGTCGCATAATCTGTACATGAGATTTTCAGAGTTTTCCTACAGCACCACATTTCAAAGACCATTATCTGTCGTCTTACTCTCTTGAATATCCAGGTCTCAATTCCATATGTAAAAACTGGCCACACTAATGTTCTTATCATTCTTTTCTTTGTCTCGATACCTACAGAACTTCTGAGCAGATCTTTATTTTTCCAGAAGGCATCTTTAGGTATGGCTGTGCTTATTTTTATTTCTTTATCTTGCTTTCCATCTGCATTAAAGTAGGTGCCTAAATATTTGTATTCTGTTGTATGTTCAATTTTCATGTTGTTTATGAATATTTTGGACTCGGATCTGTCTTCTTTTGAGATTTTCATAAATTTGGTCTTTTTTGCATTAATATCTAATCCAAATTCTTTACTTTCTTCAATTAGTAGCTGCAGCAATTTGATTAATTTGTTTCTGTTTTCTGCTATTAGAATGGTATCATCAGCATATCTAAGATTGTTGTATTTTATACCATTGATACTAATTCCTATTTTTTGTTTGTCAATCTTTTTTCAGCAGTCTCACTATAGATATTAAATAAATTTGGTGAAAGGACACGACCTTGTCTAACTACTCTTTATATTTTCACTTCAGAGTGGCACACCCAGAGGAGGGTGGGTGGAAGGGGTCCTGGCCCCACAAAGAAAAAGGAAAACACACTCGAAAATATTTCCAAAAATCTTTTTCTAATTAATTTTTTTTTTATTTATGTTGTGTCGTGTCTTCTGTTTCTATACTTCTTATGAATTAGTGATCATTGCAGATGCTCAGTCGAAGGCGTATGCGATCCGTAATTTGTATTCTCAAATCGTCTACTCAACTCGCCCCCCCCCCCCCCAAGATTCAATCCTGAGTGCGCTACTGTTCTTATTTCTTTCAAGTGATCTTTCTATTAGTATTTTTAGTTCCAGGATAGCATTAATGATTCCCATTCCTCTTGTCACATAGTAACAGCAAACAGCGCATGAGCAATAAACCTCGGAAACGCCGTAGACAGTATTCTTGGCAGGAATATTCGCCTCGTTTGTAATTCCTTAAGCGAAAGACTGACTTCCGGCTATCGATGCATTGAGAAGCAGCAGAAACGTTGTCGGGGCCTTTCGGTAATCGAACGAAGTGTGTCACTCTAAGCATAAAGCTTAGAGTGACATATTGCTATTGAGTGACGAAGAATGCTTAAAGAAATCCTAATTAAATGACTATCTGCTTGTCCTCAAGGCTAGCCTAGTGGCTTTGCGCTTCGCAACCATATGCCTGGGGAAGGAGTGTCCTAGGTTCAGTTCCAGTCAGTGACGTGAGGAGCTTAAGGATCTTCTTCAGCCATGGGAAAGTAAGCCGATCTTGGACGTGGAGAGCAGGATTTTTTCTCACCAGTTTAATTTGGGTTTTTCATCCCCCAAGCAGGCAAAACGGGCCCCGTGAACATACAGTCGTAGGATATAGTACCGCAATGGGAAACCACCTTGCTCATAGTCATTTCCCTAGTATTATGGTAGCGTATAGCTACCCCCCCCACACACACACACACCAGCCGTATGGTTGAGGGAATAGAATAAATTATCTGTTTGCGATTAACATAGTTATGTTACTATATTAACCCTTTTATGTAAAAACTTGAGTTTTGGCTGTTTAGAGCGCTGAAATTCCGTCATTGATTATACCCCCTATTGATACAACATTATATCTCCTATTGATAATACCTTTGATATGCAAGCCAAACTTAATCTACAATGCTAATAAAACACTATGTTCGTTTATTCTGCATCTTCGAAATATATACGGACTTCTCCTTTGTCTTGGTATATACATAGTTACAGTACAAGCAAAACGTCATAGCTCTCGTAGCTTTTATTAACTTCAGATAGTCGTTCGTTCTGATCATTACTCGAAGGACGAAGGATTGAATCCTTAAAAATTGCATTAGTTTGGGGAATGGGTGTGGCTCGCACATTCACAAATGATAAATGAATCCCATTTTTATTTTATATTCTCTTGCTCCAAACTCAACTAAAACAGCAGAAAATTATGCGGAGCGTGGATGTTGGAACAGCGATTGTGTGCAAGAACTGCACCCCAATTAGCCCAATTCCCATCCTGGAAGAGAAAATTAAGCATTTGCAACGCAGAATTGGTCCAAGATAATGGAAACCGAAAGAAAGCAAACCAAGCAAAATCGCAGATTAAGAAAGAACAACGCGATGAGTCCGCTGCAACATTCTACATGGATTAAACGATCACATTATTCCTCAACAAAGGTTTGGGGATACTTGTTTCTGATTATGCGGATTTTTGACAAATTGTCGTTTACTGAGAGATTTAACATTGATATGTTAATACAACAATCGGATTTCGTTGGATAACGAGAATGTGCGGCGGTTCAGAAATAAAAGCGGGTAATTAATGGGCAAAATGCGAGAAGCAAACTTACATAACTGAATTTTCCAAGAGTAAAATGAAACACTTTTGTTAAGCATGAAGGAAAATAATAAACCTCATTAGAAAAAAGCTAATGAAGTACAACACTTCGAATCATTGTAATTTATTATTATTAAAAAAAAAGTAAAAGGTGTGCTTCTAAAATGATTAAATAATAATTTTGAAAATAATATTAATGCATTTGTGTATGAATTATAACTTGATTCCATTTATAAGAAATATTCTATCAGTGTTTATACTTTTGGTAAAATTCAATCTTGATGCAATATTTCATCATTTTAGCATGTTTACTCCATTTTGCAAATCTCGTATAAAAGCTTTTTCAACTTTGCAATTCCAAACACAATTTTGTGAGAGGAGTATTCCATATTTCTGGTGAAATATATTTTCAACAGAGCAAATTTCACATTTTCTCTTCTTTATTCAAAGTGCGATTACAGCGTGCTCTAATGGTATACAGACGAATTACATCATAGTGTTAAATTGTGAATGAAATTATTTTGTATGTTTTAATTCTTCATTCACGTTTAACATAATCCACCATATTATAAGCAAGACTTGTAAATATCATTTGTTGTTAGTCTCTTACTTGTAATAATTTACAACTAAGAGACTAACATTTACTTATTCATATAATTACTTGGACTCTGTTTATTATTGTTTAATTAATTAATCTAAAATATGTATTGGTACTGATAGGACTCTGTATTAAAATATCATTCAGTTTATTTTATTAATTCCTGTGTAAATGTTGTAAGAAACTGTGTGTAAGTAAATTTAAATGTATATTGTATGAACTGTGATATATTTTTTATTAACATTACTGAAAGAGAAAGTAATTTTATGTAATTCTTCTGATTGCATTTGATTGGCTGTTGTCAAGGAAAAACGGTGAGCTATGGTATTCGAAGGGTGAAGGAGTTGATATGATCTGAACTGACGAGAACTGGATTTTGGCGGGAAGATTGGAGGTATTTTATTGGAAAACGAAAGAAAGAAGGGGAGAAGCATTCAGGACAGCACAGAGCGAAGTAACCGGTGGCAGTAAAGGGAATTTGGAAATGGCATAAATAAATTAAGAAGGGACCGGAAAATTGATAGGCAATTAGGAATATTTCTACAGAATTCTAAAATTACGTCGAATTTCAATTGTTTTGAGGAAGAATAGTGAATGAAAAAGGAAAAGAAAAGACACAATGAAAAAGGAAAAGTTGGTCCTTGTTGGGGATCTAAATAGCAGAGTAGGAAATGATTGTGAGACATACAAAAATATTTTGGGAAAATTTGGTGAAAACAGCAAAACTAATAATAATGGCAAATATCTGTTGAATTTCTGCTCAGGACATGGACTGGTTATTACTAACACCATGTTCCAACATAAAAATGTGCACAAATTCACATGGACAGAAGAGGCTAGGAATAAGAATAGTCTCATTGACTATGTTATTGTTGATAGTAATGTTTTCTCCCTGGTGCAGGACACCAGAGTGTACAGAGGATTTCAAATCTGAAGTGATCACTATTTAGTCTTGAGCAGGATAAAATTGAATTTCATATTGAAAAGAATAACATGTAAGAAAGTTTTAAAGCGAATAAAAGTTGGGCAGCTCTCAGATGTAAACTAGACTAAAATACAGAAAAATTATTGAAAAGGAAATGAATGAGTTTGAGAACAGGAATCAAGCCTTGGAGATTCAGTGGCAAACTCTGAAGAAAACATTGATTGATTCTGCCAGAGAGGCATGTGGTGAGGTTGTGTGCAAGGATAAAAAAATCAGAACTCCCTGGTGGACACAGGAAGTTAAAGAGGCAGTGAAGGAAAAGAAGAAAGCATACCAAAGGTTCCTGTCAAATAAGTCAGCTTGTGCTCTTAGAGAATATAGAGACAAATGCAAGAATGCTAAACACTGTGTAAAACTAGCTAAACAAAAGTCATGGGAGGACTTTGGCAAGAATATAGAAAATAAATATCAAGAAGGTGGCAAAATATTCTGGAGGTTGTTGAAGAAGCTTAAGAATGAAGGAAAGAGCGCTGTAAAAGGAGTTAGAGATGATAAAGGTGACATGAAAACAGGAGAAAAAGATATCCTTGAAGCATGGAGTAATTACTTTGAAAAACTGCTAAATGAAACAAGCAGTGATGACAGCACAGTGATAAAAAACACTGACCAGGCATGCAGTCAGGAATACATATCCATACATGAAGTAGAAAAAGCCATCAAAGGCTTGAAATGTGGAAAGGCAGCAGGAGTAGATGATATTCGAATAAAATGTTGAAGTATGGTGGTATAAAAGTTTTACAGTGGCTGCACTGCACAGTTCAGAAGGCCTGGACAGAGGGACGAATTCCCGATGATTGGAGCAGAGCTCTCATAGTACCCATATATATATAAAAAGGAAAGTAAAACTGAATGTGAGAATTACAGAGGTATTTCCCTACTGAGTGTTCCTGACAAGATCTATGCAAGTATACTTGAGAAGCGGTTGAGAAGAATTGTGGAAGAAAAGCTTGGTGAAGAACAAGCTGGATTCAGGCCAAATAGAGGCTGTCATGATCAGATCTTCACTTTACGACAAATAGTCGAGAAAGCCTGGGAATATAACAAAGATCTGTATTTAAGTTTTGTCGATTTGGAAAAGGCATATGACAAGGTGCCAAGAGAGAAGCTATTCAATACGCTGCAGTTATATGGTGTCAATGGGGCATTATATCAAGCAATACTTAGTCTTTATTTGAGTTGTGAGTCAGCAGTTAGAATTGAAGGAAGTACAGGAAGATGGTTTAATGTTAAATCTGGTGTGAGACAAGGATGTACATTATCCCCTCTGTTATTCATTATCTATATGGATCACATTATGAAGGAAAGTGGTATTAAACCTGATATCAAAATTGGAGATGTTAATGTCAGCTCTTTGCTTAATGCGGATGATGTTATACTTCTAAATAAATCCGCTACAAGTCTGCAAGATTCTCTAACTAAATTGAATAGCTGTTGTAATAGATATGGTATGAAGGTCAGCAATAAAAAGACAATGAAAATAGGCAGAATCACTGAAAATGTCAACTGTGTTGTGAATGGAGAACCTGTGGAACAAGTAAAACATTTCAGCTACTTAGGCACGATTTTTACTGAAGATGGTAAATTAAATATAGAAATAGACAACAGAATCAGCAAAGTTGGTATGGTGGGAAGTCAATTGAATAAATTCATATGGAATAAGAGAGAAATTAGTCGGAACACTAAATTAGCTATATACAAGACAGTGTTCAAACCAATTTTAACTTATGGATCTGAGAGCTGGGTCAGAAGTAAAACACATGACCAAAGACTAGAGACCGCAGATATTAGAGTCCTGAGAAAGATTCGAGGCGTGAACAGATGGCATCAAAGGCAATATCATATTAAAAACAAGGATATTAGGAAAGAACTTGACATTGTCAGCATCCAGGAATGAGTTAGCAGAGCTAATCTCAGGTGGTATGGTCATTTAAATGGAATGAGAGAGGAAAGATTAGCAAAACAAGTGTTCTCTGCCAGGTTGGCAGGAAAACGACTCAGAGGAAGACCAAGATATAGGTGAATTGATACGGTACAAAGTGCCTTAGACGATAGAAATATAAGATCTGATAATGTTGGAGTCTTGACAGGTAATAGACTGATTTGGAGGAAAATTGTAGATAGGAAGTTAGTAATGATGTAATTTTTTCATGTAGTACTGTCATATCCTGTACATCCCTTGAGGGTACATGGCAGGAATTTGATGATGATGATGATGATGACTCTGTATCTCTGTAGACTAGCAATCACGCCAAGTTACGATTCCGGTATTATACTGACAAAATATTTGGGACAACGTTATACGCCAATACTGTGAACCTCAATTCGTGCTATAGATCATATAGCTTAAGTAATTAAGAAACATTGCCAAAATAGTATTCTTGGTGGCATTAAACTGCACAGAACCAAATGTATTGCAATTATAGAAGATGTAATTGCTGCGTCATTGAAAGAGCAACTGAAGCACGAGATATCGCAATACGAAAGCATTTGTGCATACTTCTGATTTTTTGCAATGAAACAAATAAAATTCACTCAGCTATTGTAGAGACAACAGCGGAGGTTTTATTTAATGAAATTTCAGAAGTGTTAGCTTCATATAATCAAACTCTTAAGAACTGTATTGGGTTTGCAAGTGGTGGTGCTGCTGCTATGGTTGGAAATAACAATTCCCTGTGGACTAGAATTAGAAATGAAATTCCTGTCTTCAGATGAAGTGCATTTGCCACTCTGGCAATTTGTATACAGCATGCATTTTCAAAGCTGCCATCCAATGTGGGATTCATTTTGACTGAAATTCCTTCGTGGTTTTCAAATAGCAATATAAGAGAAGATTTTAAGGCTCTTTTTAAAGTGACGAATTCAGCAGTTGAAGATGACCAGGAACGAGATGCACCCCTTCCATTTATGAAATTGTCCAAGACAAGGTGGTTAGTGAGAGGTAAAGTCTTCAATAATATACTGCTAAATTGGGAAGGATTAATTGCCTACTTCACCTGCTGTGAACAATCTGGAGGTCAGGATACAAGGTATAAGGCATGGTTGATAAAAGAGATGTTACAAGATAGGGTGAATTATTTTTACTTTGTATTTGCTACTCCCATTGTTAAAGAGTTCGAAAGGCTTGACGTTTTGTTCCAGCAAACCTATGCTGATCCTTACGATCTTGCCAAAGAACTGCACACACACACACAGAGAGATAGTCTTTATCGAAGGCCGTACAACGAAGATGGAACATGCAAAATAGTAGAAAATGTAGACTTTGGAATTAAATATGATCAAGAATTTAGGACCTACTTGATCAGCTTTAGCACTTCTAATATGGAACAAGAAAATAATAAAATAAAGTCTGTGAAATTTAGGTGCCAAGCCATGCTTCAAGAATCGTTGAATCAAAGTGAACAAGCCGCTCCCCGAGTCAGCTGATGTATTTGAAGGTCTGTCACTTTTAAATCCTACTGTTATTCTAAGCCAAACAGAAAAGTGAAAATTTTCTGATCTGCCATTTTTCCACCTAATAAACGATGTTGATGTAGTCGAAGACCAATACAGAAAAATTAGCCTTGTTGAGTGGAATGAAGAAAACTTCAAACAAGATGGAATTCCTAAGGAAGCTTTAGAATTTTAGTAAGCAGTATCCAAACACAATAATTTTAAACAACTGTCGAATTATGGCCTAACATGCCAGCAAGTAACACAATAGTTGAACGAATTTTTTCTTATGTCACGTCTATCAAAGCTAAACCCAGAAACAGGATGCAAATTAAACTGCTGGGTTCAATTGTAAGAATCCGTTCATTCTTAAGTGATTAAAAGTATTTTTGATGATATGTAATCGAATATAGTCATAATTTACGCACACTTAATTGTTGGTATGTTAATTCACACAATTCAGTCATTTTATATTTTTGGCCTAATACTTTTCCAAAGTGGCCATTTTTGGCCATAAGCTGTTGTGTTCATCTGGCAACCCTGTGATAGTACATCAGGACCCTACATCACAACAGGAAAGAACAACTTCAGGTGGCTATTAAAAAAGCCTCTGGGATGGAAGAACAGGAAAGTCGCCAAGTGCTCTAAAGAAACAGGTATTGAACAATTAACAACACAACATGACTAATTCAAGTTATTAATTTGTTTATGGATACATGAATGTGTGAGTATATAGGTGTGTGTGTGTGTGTGTGTGTGTGTGTGTGTGTGTGTGTGTGTGTATATATATATATATATATATATATATATATATCTACTCTATAATATAAAATGATAAGCCTTTTTTTTGTAACGTTTTCGTGTCACGTTTTTTGTCAAGTTATTTGAAACTCAGGGGCTAGCCTGAGTGTTGAGTCATCAGAATTCAAGGAGAACCAGCCTACCAGTCCGGAACTCGGGGGAGGAACCCCTTTTGAGTCTTCAAAATTTGAGTCATCAGAATTCAAGGAGAACTGGTCTACCAGTCCGGAACTCGGGGGATTGGCACCGGGGACCAAACTCCCTTTCGAGTTTTCAAAATTCGAGTCAGAATTCAAGGAGAACCGGCCTACCAGTCCGGAACTGGGGGGTTGGGCGCCGTATTCGTCAGGGGATTGGAGCCCCCTATATATATATATATATATAAAAATTGGAAGCGTGGGCATATTATATATATATATATATATATATATATATATATATATATATATAAAAATTAAAAATACTAAATAATTTTTTGTAATTTTTAGTTACGTTTAACCTTTTACTAAACTTACTTCTGGGTAAGATTATTAACCTAATTATTCAAGCACTATGTAACTTAGATTTGCGAGTGAATCTAATCCACAGGATTATTGTAATTTGCTCGAACGCTTTATTACCATGGCAAATCATCTGAACGAGACCATTTTCGAGGAGGTTCATAATGAATTCCTCGGACTAGGAAAACTGCTGAATGATAGCTGGCAGGGAAAAGTTAAGCTTTGACTTATTCCCAACCACTGCAGTCACAGAAGATAACTTGGATGATATAAGCGAGGAGCTCATTACTCAGAATAAGTCTCCCCCAGACTTTGAAGGTGTGCGCAAGAAGCGCAAAACCTCCGTCGCAGAACCTCCCATAGATTTTGGTATGGAAAAGGATACTCCCAGTTCCAATCCCTCGACCGCCACGAAAGAGAGGGTGCCACCGATCGTCATCCGGGACTAGATAAGATGGACACACTTAAGGTCCACCATGACTAACTCACAGATACTGTATGTATATGTAGTGAAGATTAGTGTTCTTTAAACATTTACACAAATTCGCAATACATCCACAACTAATAAGATGTATTCAAAGAGTTTACAAAGATAGTATCACACAGTTACAGATAAATGGATGAATAACCCGTTCTTGATTCATGTATTTCGGATTTGTGAAAAAAAAAAAAAGAAAAATCATTACTCTTGTGAACACCGACCAGTTTGTGTGCCCTCTGTGACTAGTCACTGAGTTAAATGCGAATTGTAAATTTATAGTGAATCTGATATAAAAAGAAAATTACATTTTTAAAAAATGTAATTTAATATTATTGAACTTGTTAGCTTTATGATTTTTTTTTCTTTTAAACTGAAAAATTTACAGAGGAGCAAAGTCCCCTTTCTGCAGACGCTCATGCATATAGGCAAACAATGGGATGAGTCATCTGGCAAGGCCCTAAGAGGAATGTAAATCGATATGCCACGCAGACGATATCACAGCAATCATGCTACAAAAAAAGAATCATTACATACCCTCACTACCAATTCAGTAAAATCTCAGAGCTACAAGAAGACTTCCCTGAAACAAATAACAGAAATGAGATTGTCCCCCCCCCCCCATGGGTGTAACATACTGACAGGACCAATTTAAAATATTTAAGTGCATTTACAAAGGAAGAAAGATAGAAAATCGCTAGTAAAAGAGCCATATAAACAAAAATGGGGAAAATTGGAGACCGCGTATATTTTTACTCCAAGCAAGCGTACGAATAATCAGCAAGATGTATTTCTACCTACAATACTATACATAGCACGGGTGTATCCAATAAAACAAAAATAATAAAAAAATGGCAGTCAGTGTCGTACCGTTAGTTTCGAAACCGGGAAGGAGAAGAGCCAGCCAGAGACATAATGAACGGGCCAAAAAAAAAAAAAAAATTACTGGGTTCGACTTTCCACATTTCAGGGTCCAAAGAACAGCAGCTTTAATGAAACTAATAATAAAAAGTACTACAAAATGAACAACACCAATCTTGGTGATTCACTAGATATTGGTTAGAAATGAAAATGCCTTTGGTGATATTAGAAAACTGTGCCAAAAAACATTAACAAAAACAGGTTATTGAGGAAGCAATAAAATTACAAAGTCCACAAAGTGGAAGGGGAAGCTTTCAATGCAGCAACAGATAGCCTTCTCCTGTTAAAATAACGCCGTAGCGCATACAGAAAAACCCACGTGAAACCACATCAAAACATACACAAACACGTGGTCACTCACCCGCACAGAAGTGCTTTCCTCTGCAAGAATGGCCCACGCGAGGGACAATGCGTATTTCCCCAAGGAATCACAAATTTCATAGAAGGAAGATGCCCAACACGAAACTTATCTTCCGTCCTGGGGAAGAAACAATTCAATACTGCTTCCCCCAAATAACCAAGCTTAAAGCCTCTAAATGATTTAAATCACTTCTAAAAAAAAAAAAAAAACATTCTGCTTCTGTTCACAATGAAAAGAACGTTTCCACATATGGAAAATCAGAAATGCCAGAGCATATTCAATCCGCCAGCTAGGGTTGCTCTCTGCGATAGCATCAGCAAAATGCTCCCGTGGGAATTTTATGCAGAAACACTTAGTCCTAATGGGAGAAGAGAAATTCGTAAAAAAAAAAAAGTATATTTTATGAATTTCAATGTAATATTAATTAACCTCTACAATTCGATAATTACCATTTCACCTACGATGCAACTTTTGCTATGATGTAGCAAAGGTAACACAACCCTTAAAAACAGAACACAAAGCCACTTACACCCAATAACCCGTTGTTTTCTTTCCAGGCAAGTTCGAGTATGGACACCTTTGAACAGGACCCTACATCATAGAAGGAAACACCAACTTCAGGTGACACCAAAATGGCCTCTCAGACAAAAGAACTGAAAATTTTAATTGAAAAGTTACCCAAGTGCATTAAACCAGTGTAATAAAAATAAATTAATACTAAAACGCTACTAACTTTACCCAACAAAAACAGATAACTACGAAGTGTATCGATGTGCGTAATAAAAAATAATTACATAGTGGTACGTGCGGAGGGGGGATGTGTAAGTAAATAATAACCTTACCCAGAAGTAACAGAAATTCATGACTAACCAACAACTCGCCACTGACACACAATGCAGTCACAACACTAATCGAAGACAGTACATTGTACAGAAACTAGGAAAGGGAACCGGGGCGTTGGGGAATGTTTGCGCCCATGTATGTTGAAACAAATGGGCAACAGACTAGCGAGTCTTCTGTATGGACAGAGGCAATAGAACGCCTATTCTAAGAGGTTTTACTGTTCAAGTAGTGTGGGTGTTGGTCCAGGATATAATCTGCGACCAGGTACAGCGAACAAACATCCACGCCCACGGCAGGATTCGAACTCGCAGTCTTTAGGAGCAGATATGCTAACAACATTTCTGATTACAATCACGAAAAATCCAGCTCTAAACTTATTAACGAACCTACGGGTATGAGCAAGAAGCAATGCACATTATTAATTTTCCTAATTATAGAATAATCCCACTACCACGTGTGGAGAATAAAGCACACTGCCAAAGTGTATGAGTCCACCCGATATAATTAAGTATCAGCTGCAGAATATCAACGAGAAATTACCTGAAAGGGTAACTACGAAAGCTAGCCTCAAATGAATTCATAAGACAGTGGTGTTACCAAGCGACCTGGCGTACGTTATGGAACAACGAGATAAGAGTTCTAACCCACCCACCCCCTCATAAGACCTTCGTGTCTACTTCAAATCTGATCGTTCTAACTCTCATCAGAAGTGAAGCTATAATTAAACTTGCAAACCAAAAGATAAGGTTAAAAAAAATCAATAAGTTCAACTAGAATAGAATAGAATTATTAATATAATATAATGTAATATAATACTCTCATGGTAAACGTGGCTAGGGAAAAAACAAGGCAATCCCGTAGATAAGAGTCTACCAGTAAAAGAATTCTGCGCTATCTAAAAGGTAATGCAATATGTATGTATGTACATACACGTATATACATAAATAAATGCGATATGCAAATTTCAATATATCCTCGAATACGCCACCATTTACCGTTAGCTCAATTTCACGGGTACTGACAAACGGGTACGATGCAAGGAATTAAATTAAAACCAATAAAACAAAAATAATTTTAAAATAAATAAAATCTTACCAAACCAAGCTCAACACTGGTGATTCATCGACTGTGAGGAAGCAGGAACGCGGGTGCTGGTAGAACATCGGCTACAGTCTTACTCGATGGTAACAGTTCTTTCAGTTAAGGAAAAGCAGAATAATCCAGACTCGAATAATCAGTTCTTCGTAACTCGGGACCAGTAGCGGCTTGGGTGAAAGTAAAGGGGATCTCATCATCGGCCTACTGAAGGATGGCGACATCAGACAGAGCTCGCTCGCAAACGTAATCGGAACCTGGTTTTATTTGTTTGTTACCAATAGCAATAACATTAGTGACAGGATGGGTGAAGCACTAGTGCTTTTCATATTCCCCTTTATCTGTAATGAGAGTTGTTTGGGAGTGGGAGATTTGTAAACAATTAAGCTCGCCCTCTGAGGGCAGTTGTGTTAGCTATGATCGGTTGAGAGAAGAATAGCCTTCGGTCTTTTGTGTTTGTAGCAATCAGTCTCGTTGTAATTGACAGCTTGTACTATTAGTGGGTTTGAATGTGAACTTGACTTCACGAAGAATTTTTCTGCAAGATCACGAAGAAGGGAGGAGATGTATGGAGTGCCGGTTTCTCTGGTGAATCTGTGAATTTCTGACGAACCACGGTGCATCCAGGATCATCCTAAGGCATTTGTTTTGGATTCTCTGTCATTTTGAAATGTTTGCTCTTGAAGTGTGACTCCATGTTGGTGAGGCGTAGGTAATGACTGGACGTATTACCATCCGGTAAAGAAGCAATTTATTATGTAGGTTCAATTTGCTCTTACAGTTGATCAATGGGTAGAGCTGAGCTATGACTTTGGAAGATTTGGAGCAAATGAGATTGATGTGTTTGTTGAAAAGGAGTTTCTTATCCAGTAGTACCCCAAGATATTTGGTCTCTGATTGCCATGGGATCTTTTGACCAGAGAGCAGGATGTCCTCTTTGTTGCAGATTTTTCTTCTTCAAAACATTATGGCTGAGCTTTTGAGGGGGTTCACTTGAATCCTCCAGTTGGTGAACCAGTTTGCTAGCTCATTGATACTTCCTTGGAGTCTAGTGATTGCTAGGCGAGGGCTGAGTGATCTAGCTAGAATAGCGGTGTCGTCGGCAAAAGGGCCGTAGTAGTTGTTCTTGGATTGACAGGAATATCTGCCACCTAAGTTGTGAAAAGTATTGGGGCCAGAAGAGAACCTTGAGGTACTACCGCCAGAATTTTGCGCCTTGAAGAAACAATTCCGTTGAGTTTTAGTTGCAATGCATTGGTCTTAAATAAAGAAACGAACCTAAGCGGGAAACATTGATATAAATAGTAAGTGAGAAAAGTGCCAGGATTGCAAAGCAAACGATTAACTTGGGGACGATTAAGAGATTTTTGTTGTGGAAGATTTGATAACCTACTGGAAGTACTATACTTGTTGCACCATATTGAGGCATGGATGGTGCAGTCATAAAAGATAAATAAATTTTTCCATTGTTCTCGAAGAAGGGAAGGGAAGATTTTGATGAGAACGGGGGGTTGTTACTTTAGACGGAGCCTGATTACATTGCATACAAGGTTTCTCGGTAATCTCACATTGCACTGGATATTGATACTCCTTTTCCCAACTTAGTAGGTTCTGAGAAGACTTTGCTAGTATACCAACTCAGTCTACAGGACATTTGCTGGCAGGCTTCAAGCCCTGCGGGATTATACATTGCTAGTAGTCCGTCTAGGTCTACAGGATACTTTTCTGGCAGGCCCCCGGCCCTGCAGGATTATTATACTGCTTTTAACCCATTTCTGCTGGCAGGAAATCGCCATTTTGCGATGGACAACATCAAAGATCACATCCAGATCCTTAACAAGGAGCAGTCTTTAGAGGTACTCAAACTAATAATAAGCAAGTTAGAATTTGACTGGCCACGATTCATAAAAGAATATATTCACTCTAATGATCAGGATGGAGAGGAGGAGAATGAGATCTCACAAGAGGATCTCATTGCTGCTCTGTCACCAAAATCCCCCTGTCAAAACATCTCTCAAGGGGTGCACTCTAACAAAAGAAGAAAAACCATAGAAGACCAGATGGATGAAGACACACCAACATTAGAAGTCCCAAGGAACACCGAAAAGGTTCCACCAGTAATACTAAGGGACAAGGACAAATGAACCACTATCACAACAGGGAACACAACCTTAGGGAACACAAAATTGCATATTCCTGGGCAAAGAATCAAGATGGAGTTAAAATCCAACCAGCCACAGTCACCGACTACAGACAGCTGACAAGATTGATGGATAACAAGAGTCTTCCATATCATACTTTTGCTTCCCAGTGAGAAAAATCTCAAGGTTGTACTTTGCGGAGTGACCGAGGGCGTCACCTGTGAAGAAGTCACCAATGATGTTATGATCGGAACCTAACACCAGTGAAAGTGAGCAGGATGCTCAGGGCAGATAAACGGCCAATGCCACCGATACTCGTAGAAATTGATAAGACACAGAAAGAGATTTATGAATTAACAACGATATGTGGCCTCAGAATTTCTACTGAACCACTAAGGAAGAAGTCGACAGCTGGGCAATGCCAAAGGTTTGGCCATGCCCAAACACTTTGCAAGGCAAATTACAGGTGTTTAAAATGTGGCGAGGGCCACCAGACTGTCATATGTACAAAACCAAGATCCACTCCAGCAAAATACGTCAATTGTGGAGGACCTCACCCCACAAACTACAAGGGATGCATTACACACCCAAATAACCAAGGCTTACGAAAAACTACCCTTCCATAACAATTCAGCGGTCCTCAAGACAGCCGTGCTACTCACACTCCAGTCCAAACTATCTCTAGCCCAACAACTCAAGAAAGGAAACAAATGCCTAAAACTTATGCAGAGGCAGCACGAACAAAGGCTACTCCATCTCATGACCATATAGGCTAAATCTAACATCAGTACTAACTGCCTCACTAGCTACCATGTTACAAGAATTCATTATGACGAATCCTTCACCGTTCTCCAAGAAACGATTCCTACAAGGTACCCACTCAATTCTGACAGCCCTCAACAATGAACAGAAGAAAATTCCATCTCAACTCTCTCTTGATCACCGAATGGAATGCCAACGGACTAAAAAACAAAATTCTAGAACTACAAAAATTCTCTCACAGGCATAATACTGATAAATGAAACATCTCATACCAGCTAATAATCCCAAATTACGGAACTATACTATGTACAAAACAGATACTCTCCAGCATTGGAGGAGGAACAGCTATATACATTAAAACCTAGCTGAGCCACAATGTTCTGACCAATCCCCAAACCAAGAACCTAGAGATAACAAGTATTGAAGTTAATACCAACAATGCTGGCAATATCAAAATCTATGCTGTATATAATCCACCCAGCATTCCATTGCTGGTATCTGACTTGGACTCCATTCTCGGCTTCACTGACTCCATCATCGTGGCTGGTGACTTATTTTTTTAATCTTAATAGAAACGCATTTAATTTTTATTATTTCTTTTGTTTTTTTTTATATTTTAACGGAAAAAATCACACATTGGTGTTCGTTTACACTTCCTGCGTATTTCAGCGCTTAATGAATATTAGTAAATATATGCTTGTTGATATAAGTTTCATTTCAAAGGTATTGATAAGAAGCACAAAAAAGCTTACAAACGCAAAATCTTGAATATAAACTGTATTGAACATCATCATCATCATGCGTATCAAGGATTTAGGCCTAGCATGGCCTGTTCCGCCCTTAAAGTCATCGTTGAATCGTTTAATAGGACGTCCTGGCTTTCTTTTTCCTAATGGCTTGTTTTGGTAATCTTTCTGTTTTCATTCTTTGAACGTGTTCTATCCATTTATGTTTATATTTTTTAATTTTTTCTACTACTGGTTCTTGGTGTAATTCTTTCAAAATTTCTTCATTTCTTTTGTGATCATTGTATTGAATATAAATACGATAAATATTATAAGACTGTATTACGATTTTTTTTTCGATGGAGGGGCTGTGAAATATTTTAATTTTTCCAAAGGGGGGGGGGGGCCTTTACATCCATAAGTTTGGGAAGCGCTGCTCTAGAAGATGCCTTTACATTTATGGAAAATACTAAGGAAAGTGGTCTGAGGCTTGGTCAAGCATTACTACGAGTTGCTCATAAGGCACCAATTATGCTTGCATCCGCAGAAACTTTTAGTTTCTATATTCGGCTATGAAATAATGTTGGATTCAATATTCACTTAATTTGTACCACGAAGTATTATATTTGCAATGTTTTTTGCATTTTAGCACACTAGTAATGAATTTATCTCTCAGATATACCGCGTCGTACGCTGCGAGCTACGGAGTGTTAATAAGGGCACTCGTTCAGCCTTATTACGGCAACAATATTTTACAAAAAATACAGCATTTAGTTTACTAAAATAAATAAAGGCGCCATTTCTCATTGACAGTTAAATATGTGCTTATTATATTTTATTAATAAAAAAACTATAGTCATACTTACTAAAACTAAACATTTTAGAACCCACTTATTAGATACTGACGGAAACAACCCATAAAATGTGATACTGTGTGAATCTCAAAGTTTTAGTCTATGTATATTAAATTATATTATGCAATATTATGCATGAATTCTCCTCGCTCCCTGCAGTTTCCCTGTATAATTGGTCATTACAAAATGAAATAAAGTTACGATTTAAATTGATGTGTATATTTTCTGCTAGTTTATATATTATGCTCCAATATTTTAATAAGCGATACTTTTCCTTATGTATTTAAATTACAAAGTTTTGTATTAAAAATTTCCGCTACAGAAGTTCGACAGAATCAACAATATTATTGTCATATTTCTTTTCCTCGTCTGGAAGAAAATCGGTAAAATGTCACTCTTATAATTGTATTAGATGTTATAATGGCAAAAATAGTAAGAAAATATAATCATTTGTACTTTCTTTTCAAACACAAAGAAAGAACATTGTAAATTCACCCAATGAGAAAGAAAATACTACATATTTTTGTGTTAGCCTTTTTTTCTCTTTTAGTCCAAAGAAGAAATCACTTCCCATAAAATGGCGGAATAGAAGAGGACAAAAATCTGTAGATTGATTACATTATAACGAATAGAGAAATCATGTCTGAAAAAATGATTTATGTAAGAGTTCTAACATCAAAGAGATAACGACGTTTTCTTCTAGTTTAGAAACGTGACATTGTTGAACCTTTGCTACTGTTTTACACTAAAATGAATGGACATGTTCCCCAAGTGAATTTACGTTCGTAACAGTTGTCTTGCGAACAATTTATAAAATAAATTCTCTGAAATATCTGCGGATTGAATAAGTCTATAACCCCCTCCCCACCAAAATATGTGAGGCATATGCTCCTTTTCTTTTAAAATAATTCAAATCCACTTTTTCAAGATAATTATATGAAATAATTTATAATTTTTCGATAATAAAAATGAAACTGATTATTATAAATTAGAACTTATTTCAGCATAAATACTGTATCAGCCTGTAAAAGAAATGTCTGTATTTTTTTCTATGTTACGATGTCTACTAATCAACAACTGAAAACAAAACACGACATTCTTGATATAATTAACACTACGCTTGAGGCACTTTAGTGTCCCTTCTGGCTAAGTGTCCTCTCTTTTGTTTCTCAATAGCACTGAGAGTAATGTAAGCCTTTACTTTTTCCTCCAGCTAAGAGGATTACAATCAAGTATTTCTAAGACTAGATTACTTCAGAAATAGCAAGCAGAAGTATAAGTAAAAATATTTAGATTATTTTAAGAAAAAGAAACAAAAATAATACTACTGAACTTTCTTTTGTGTGGTATGCATATAAACAGTTTTACATGGTGAAAATATAGAACCGTGTTTATAAAATTGCAAACCATTTCAGCAGACAGTAGATTTAGATTTCAAAGAAATAGTACAGAATTAGAAGCTTCACGGCACAACACTCTTATTGCGGTATTTCTTTTGTCCAAACGGTAAAATGAGGTAATAGATTTTGAATACTATTTGGAAACGTTTTCAAACCTGTAGAAATTTAGAGTGGTTATGTAATTGAATTCCAGGAAAGGATACGGAGGGGGGGGGGTATGCATTAGAAAATCTTCAAAATGAGCATAAATTTTGAATTATTCTGTGTATGATATCCTTCATATTATATTTTCAACATATCTATGGTGGTTACGTACTGGATATTATCATAATGTGTATTCAATAAAAAAAAAGGACGAAGAATCATTGGTTATAAATTTTTGATACTAAAAAGACTCGCAATCCGAGTTATGCAAAATAACATCATTTGTTGTTCATAAAACAAAACAACAACAAAAAATAAAATAAAATAAAATTCGTTCCTAAAACTGAAATGTGATGATCCATATGATGATATTTTGCTAGGAAAGAAAGCAAACTATATTTATTTATTTCAATAAATATTTTAAAATATAAATATGTGACATAATATGTTCGATGAAACATTTGAAAAATCGCGAAAAAGAATGTTTCTATGTTGTGAGTAAAGTGAAAGAACAACCAGTGCAATTGTTCCGTTGCACTGATTTGAAGAATAAAATACAGCAAATTTACTATTACTAAATAGATTCATTGCAAAGGCTGATCGATGGTTATTTCAGGATTGATTATTTTTGCACATGTGAAATTCGTTTCAGTTTTTGGAAAGAAACACAATAACTCATTTTAGAGGCAAAAAAAAGCCAAATATCTTAGGACAGTAAAGGAAATTCCAAGGAAAACAGTGTGCATAAAGACATGTGACACAAAAGTCAGGCACCAACAGTTAATGGCTCTAAAATAGTCGTAAAGGGATTAACGGCGGAGGGAGGAAATGGCATGATGAAAGGTACAAAGTCGATGAAGTTATGATCCGTGCAGAATGCTATGGTGGTCTGGATATTTCATCCACCTCAGCTGGTAGGAAGGTTAAATGAGATTGAACCTCAGGTCAAGGTCAAGTCACGGCTAACAATGGAATAGAAAATAAATGCAAGAAACGAAGTGTTCTGCTATTGTCATCTGAAATTAACACTGACAATGCCATACTAAACGCAACATAATACTGTATTATTTTAAATGATTATGATTTTTTAAAAATATACAGTACAATGAAGGTATATTATGTAAAAATTTAACTAACGACATCCTGAAGACTGGTTTCAACAGGGTAGGGGAAAATCCCTGTTCGCATGCATGCAGCATAGTCTGCGGGAGCGGAGTGCCATTAAGTGTGTCGTTCGAGTTGTCTTTAATTACACTAATTGTTTCTAAATATAGTACACAGATGTATTTAGTGATAAAAAAAAAGTCACTTGTTTTTCTGGCTTGTGCAGTACGGCATCTGTACTGCACACCACATTTTCATTCTGTCTTAGTTCTGTTCTGTTTTAACAGAACAATTTTTCCTGTAGGCTTTTGATCTACAGCAAAATATTACCATGAGTGAAGGATTGCATAGACTATATCATCATAAAGAAACAATGGAAAAAATCAGTAAATAATGTACGAACATTAAGCTTTGATTTCCACACTGACCACGAAATATTAACTGCCAAAGTGAAGATAAAATTCAACAGGAAAAACAATGATGTTTATCCTGGTTGATGTTTTCTATCAGAAAGGAAGAAAACATCAACCTATCAACAACTAAAAGTTAGCTCAAGCAGAAGTCGATTTCAGAACAGATGTGCTTGAAATTAAAACCCACCATCTTCAAGAACAGCAGAAAATACTGGGAAGAAAGAAAAGAAACAGTGTTACCAATGGCAAAAAACTCTAGCTACCAAACCCAAAATAAACAAACAGTGGATAACCCAAGAAATCGATGCTACAATAGAAGAGAAAAGAGAGGCCAAGATACTTGTAAACCAACAAAACAATGAAGGGAATAGAGAAAAATACAGCGCACTAAAAATAAAGTTGATAACCAATGCAAGAAAAAAAAAAAAAAGCCAAAGAAAAATGGCTAGAAGAAAAAGCTAAGATATGCGAAGAATCATACCAACAAGACAAACCTAAAAGTCTTCCATGACACTATAAAAGAAATTACAAAGGAATTCCAAGCAAAAGCAGTAACAATGATAATCAACAAGATGACTGAAACCGGGAATATTGAAGATAAGAAAAATCTGTTCAAACCATTTTACGACTATCTTTCACCATCGAAACAAAACTCAATGCCAACAATAGAAGAAAATAATGACCACCCAAAAATTTTACAAGAAGTCAGATACGCAATAAAACAGATGAAATGCAATAAAGCACCAGGCATTGTTATTATCCCTACTGCACTGTGGTCATATGGAGGCAGCACATCAATAGAATACTACAAACAGGAGAGATCGCAGATGACTGGAGATCTGGAAAGATCATCCCAATATACAAGAAAGGAGACAAAAGAGACTGCAGAAATTACAGACCAATCAATTTACTCTCCCATGCTTATAAAATATTCGTAAAAATTATACAAAATAGATTAAAAAAAACACCTTTGAAGAACTGATACACACTTTCAACAGAACCCACAGAGATCCAAAAAGGAGTAATGCAAGGATGCCCATTATCCACATGCCTATTCAACATATATCTAGACGAAGTTGTGAAGAAAGCAACAGAAAATGAGCCTGGAATCAATGTCAATGGTTTTAACATAAATAATATCAAATATGCAGATGATCTCGTCCTTATTGAAGAACCCCAAATAGAACAACAAAGGTTGATAAACAAGCTAAACGAAACTTGTAAAACATATAACATGACAATAAATATACAAAAGACAAAAGTGCTGAAAATAGGGAGGAACAGAACTACCATCTCAGCCACCCTAAACGGAGAACAAATAGAACAAGTAGACAACTTCATATACCTTGGATCAAAACTAACAGAAACAATAGATGAACTCAAAACAATCAAACACAGAATAGCGATAGGATGGACCACCATGGGAAAATTATAGAAAATCTGGAAAACAAACAAGATATCTAAGCAAGCCAAAATCAAATTATATGAAGCAATAATTATACCAACAGTCATCTATAGAGCAGAAGTGTGGACAGTTAAGAAAAGAGGAGAAAAAACTGCTGGCATTTGAAATGAAATTCCTAAGAAAAATAATTGGAACCAGTTGGATAGAAAAGAAAACAAACATCACAGACAGAGAAGAATTGTTGTATAAAAAGACAATAATAGAAGAAAAAAAAATAGAAAACAACTGAGATGGTTTGGCCACATTGTAGGCATGGATGCAGACAGACTTTCTAACGTACTAATCAATACTTTTCCAACTGAAAAAAGAAGACCCGGAAGACCAAGAATTACCTGGCTGAAATCAATAAAGAACATCTCAGGTGCAGAACGTATAAGGAACGTTTTCGAACAGTAAGGAATAGAGAAGACTGGAAGATCCTGCTCAAGAGAAGACTCAACCCGTCTTAGACGGAAGAGAAGAAAAAGAAGAAATTGATTTTATGCAATTGAGGATAACAATTTCCCAGACTGGGATAACGAAACGGTTATTACGGTTAAGATTGGGTCTGTGACGTAAGGCTAGAGCACTTTCTTTATACGAACGTTCATGTTTTGATGCAGATGTGTTTTGCCATTGAATTTTGTGGTTAGCGTTTTCAACTCCATGTTGGGCAAGGCCAGATTGGTGTGGTTTCATAAGGTAGATACGGTCTTGATGTTCAGAGATGGGTTTATTTACAGATCTTCCTGTTTGTCTGTAAGTACCAAGACCTCTAACCCAACACAGTTTTGCAGACGACATCGCATTACACCCCTCCCTCTCATTTGAGAAACCCTACTCTACACAACTCACTTCGACCCCTTAATTCTGAGGGAAAATGTTTCTATTATAACAGTGGAAATTTCTCAAGATATTACATGTGATATAACACAAGTGAACGAAGTAATTTAGTTAGCAAGGATGAACAGTGATTTTTTTACCAAGCAACTTTCGTTTTCAGTAACTTGACTTGAAAAGTTTATATGCAGTTAAACTGTGCCCTACATATATTAATAACAAACATGTTTGTTATTAATGATGAATGCATTGCAGCGAAATGAATAAACAGTGTGAAGGAAGTTTAATTTTACAATTTTAAGTGCCATTGTGCTTTTATAAAAATTTTAATTTGGACGATATTGAATTGCATTGCCTTTTAAAATTTTAAATCCAACAAGTCAAACTATCTTTTTCGTTTATAGTTTGTTCTGTTAAATATTTCCCTCTGCTTTGAGAATCTTCTAACAGCTAACCTCTTCTGTTTGTTGTGAGAAAATCATTATGCCGAAAATGTCATTTATGACATTTTAGTTACTTATTTCTTTAAACTGAGTTAACCAAAAAGATTTAGTTACTATGTCTTAATTTAACAATAACGCAAGAAGCATTTATTAGGCATCGAAGAACTTTCCTGATACTCAGATTTGGACAACTAATAAATGGCGGCGAGTGTATTCCCATACGGGAATACACTCGTCGCCATTTATTAGTTGTCCTAGCACGAACATTATAGGAGACATGATCGCTGCCTAAGCGTCCATATGTAGCTTCTGCATTCGACTTTGAAATAATGCTAGATTTAATATCCACTTATATATATCTATCTATCTATCTGAATTTGTGCGAAACCACCTCAGCAAGGTCAATGACCACATCATACTGGCAGGGGATTTCAACTGCACTCTGGATCCTGCAATGGACAGACAGCAATGCCAAGAACATCGACACTCACTAGCTCAGCTTCTCCAGGATGTAATAAATGACTTCGACCTTCAGACTCTTGCACCCACATGAGAAAATTTTCTCCTGGAGAGCCAACGGTGGTCATACCAATGTCCTATACCAGACACGGCTCGACAGATACTACACATCGATGCACACAATACCCTACATCAGGAGAGTCACATACCATGATTCCATCCTTCTTAACATTTGCTTTCCTGGACACACCAGATAAAAGGAGGAGCATACTGGATATTTAACAGCCTACTAAAGGATAAAGAATATCTCAGAACCTCTAAAATCTATATCGAAACTCTCATCAGAGATATACCTACTTCACAATCAATTTCCGAGTGGTGGTCGCTTTTTAAATCCAAAGTTAAGGTATTCACCCAAAAATATAGTCACCGAAGAAATTTGAATAAGCATTCAGCCCTTAAAAATTTACAACAACAACAGCAATTGCATCATCCAGAATCTGTACCAATCCCTAGAAGCCACCAAACGCTCACACCTAGAGCACTCTGCAAGAGGAGCACTAATAAGAGCACGACGCAAACATATTAACTTCGCAGATTCCCCTAGAAAGTATTTCTTTTCACTAGAAAAACGCCAACAAGAGTGCACCACTATATCTGCTATTAAAACAGATAATGGAAACATCATAGAAAATCATGACGAAATCCTCTTATATACCTTGCAGTACTACAAAAATTTGTACCAAGCCAACCTAACATCTATGGAGGCCACGAATATAATTCTCTCCGATGTGAAAAGACTCTCACCAACAACAAGGAGTAACACCGACTGCAAAATTATATCCAAAGCCATTGCCAACAAACTCAAACCCGCTCTGAGCGAAATAATAAATAGGCATCAGAGCTATTCCATCCCTGGAAGATCTATCCACGAAAACTTACACCTCATAAGAGATCTCATAAGCATAGCGAACAACAACAGTAAAACAATGGGTCTTGTAACACTAGACCAAGAAAAAGCTTTCGACCGCGTTGAACACCTTTACCTCTTCAACTGCTTGAAAGCATTTGGCTTTGGCTCAGGCATCATTCACTCTATTAAAATGTTGAATGCCAAGGCACAGTTTTGCATGAAAATAAACAACAGGCTTACCATAACTGCACCATACAGCAGAGGTATTAAACAAGGCTGTCCACTCTCCGGTCCTCTTTACACAATTGCCATCGAACCCTTTTTGTGTACTCAGCATGCCGCCCTAAACTTCCCTACCAAACCATGACCCTGACAGCATATGCTGATGATGTTACAATCATAGCCCGCAAAGAAGAGGACTTTCATAACATACAAATGGCATACCAACAATATCAGGCAGCCTCGGCAGCCAAACTAAACACACATAAAACCATAGGACTGTGGTGTGGCAAATGGAAAAACCGAACCGATTCCCCAATGTCTGGTACCTGGTCCACAGAGGGAAACGAATACCTGGGGATTTACCTAGGAAACACACCCTCTTATGTGGATAAGAACTGGGAAACACTAAACAAGCGTTTCAAGCAAGTTCTAGGAAAGTGGGCAGTAATACGAGCCACTGCCTCCACAAGAGGGAGAACAATAATCGTTAACCAAATAGCCACCAGTGTCCTTTGGCATACACTAAAGATTCTTACGCCACCAGTGCAATTCATCAAACAAATAAAGTCAACCATATATCGATTCATATGGAATAAAACAAACTGGCTTTCCTACTCCCAGCTATGTACTTCTCTCAAAGATGGAGGACAAAAGTTGGTCTCCATTGACAACAGGATAACAACGTTCCGCGCTCGATTTCTCATAAATGCCCTACAACAGGAAATATCACACAAATGCACCACTGAGTATATTTTCACTTCTGCCACCAGAGGTCTCTCTCTCCACCACCTTAAGAATGACAACAGCTCAAGTGCCTGTAAATTTAACAAACTTCTACAAAGATGCCCTTCGACGATGGAAGAAGCTAAACCTCCAGCACACAGTGAAGACAGCATCCCTACCTGAAATCCTCATGGAACCCATCTTTCACAACACGATGGTAAGAAGCCCGATCACTCAGAAAGAATTTTTCTTTCCTCCATGGAGCTGACAAAACGTGAGGATCTTAGGTGACATTCTTTCTCCAAGCCTCACCTGGCGCTTTCCAAATCCGCTCGAAAACCTGGAATATGGGAATGAGTCTGAGCAGATAGACACCGTAAAGGTCGCTATGCCTGATAGCATAACAGAAGTGGGGCTTAGTCCTCCAAACTCAGAAGTTTTGGCGCTTATCTTTCTGATAAAAACCAATAACTCATGGGAGAAACTTACACCCAGCAACACCAACAAGATCTACAGCAGACTAACACAACAGTCGAACCAAAGCACTTTGTTGGAAAATTCTGCATCATCTGAACAAACACTATTTCAATGGGATCTACCATACCGCACAAGAGCCATCAAACCTGACGCAGATATTCAGTGGAGAATGTGGCATAATATATTACCTACTCCTACTATATTACGAAAATTTAACTCAAACGTCTCAGATAACTGCCTCTTCTGCTACCAATTAGGAACGGTCCGGCATATCTACATGGAATGCCCAGTCAACACTAAATTAATCAGTTTGACTCGGGAAACGGCAGCTCTTACCTGTGGTAATCTTCATACAGAAGAGGAATATTTCAATCTCGTCCATGTGGAGTCAAATAACCATTCATTCTGCAATTACCTTTTCATCACCGCAAAAGCGGTAATATACAACTTCTACCTCATACATACAAGACCAGACAGCACAGCAACTTCACAGAGAGAGGCAACTGACCAACTCACTGCCGCCTTCCAACAAAAGGTGAGAAGTAGGATCCTACACGAGGATCACCACCATAGGCAAAACAACACCTTAGAGCTTTTCCAGCAAGAATGGAATCCACGGAATCAACTCCTGGCTGAGCAGGGCGACTGCATTATAATCCACTTTCCAGCATAGAAGTGACACCTTTATCCCCCCCCCAAAAAAAAAGAAAGGGGGAAGAAAGAAGGATTGTTGTGCTTAACAGTGCGAAAATTAATCAGCTGGCACTCTCATGTTAATAGATAATATTGTGCAATAGTAACTTCTATGTTCTTCCACATTATGTTCTTATACAGTATCGTGTTAAAATAACTCTTAATGGCTTTAATTTATTTAAAAAATATATATATATTTTTTTAAATACTTTAAAATGTAATTAGCCTTATAAGTGACTTCGATGTAACATATCTCAACAAGAGTATGAGCATGTAACCTCTGTTTGACTGCAGAGAACCAAAAACCGGTTAATCCTGTAAATAAGATTGTTATGTTCACAATAAAAAAAAAATATATATATATATATGCTTGCATTGCCTAATTGAAGATTTATGGTAATTAGCAAAAAAAAAAAACTACAATAAACTGCGTAATGAAACTAATTCTAACTTCATGATACTCTTTTTCGAAAAAGATTGAAGGACTACCTCACGAAACTGAATAACGTTGACCTGAATTTTAAAATATTCTCAAAGTTATATATTAAGGCTCACTGATGTGCTAGATGTACACGTGTTCATCTTTGATACGGTCACTAATAAATTAAGTGAGTGTATCGCCTATATTTGCACACTTGGAGTAACTGGTATGGCCTTGACCACACATGCTGCTGCTCCTGATCTAATCCATTTCCTCTTCTTTGTATTGCATTATATATCGTCGTTTGCAGTACTTCAGAGTTCATAATAAAAATTCATCCCTTTATTTATAGCTATTTCAATTGCATTTCCTATCTGAAGTAGAAAATTTATTTATATAAAATTAGAAAAACTTTTTGTGTAATTTCCTATTGCTATAGGCTGATTATTCCTAAACCACCTCTTTGCTTGGCACGAGTTGCTTTATCGGATAACAAACAGTTCACATTATTTTACTTTTTCCAGATAGATTTCCTGTTATCTTTTCATATATAAGATTGTTTGCCTTGTTCTTCCTCCCCTACAAAACGTCTCGATTATTACAACTGCTGATTGTTGCTATTTCTGAATCTTTCATAATATATCATAATCCTTTCTGGTTACCAGACAGTGATCCCAATCACCAGGCTACGTGAGATTATGCATCGTCATTGTAATCTCTAAGATACAATTCTCAGAAGTCACACTGAAGAGCCTCCTGCAATAATCGAGTTTAAATTAGAAATTTCCAGTTCCGTTCTTTTGAATAATACTCAACAAAAATGCTGATATTGATTATATCAGTGGATGCAGTCATTTTGTAAGTTAATTCCGCCTAATTATTCCAAACCTCAAAAATTTTCTTTTTCACAATCATCACTTTTCTTATTACCGAAAACTTATAAAAATTATTTGAAGGTTGCTTTTTAGCTTTAATGTGATGAATCGCCTTTTGGGAAGAAAAACCAAACGCAGCTATGCGATTCCACTATTTGGGGGGGGGGGGGGTATATATATTTTATTGCTAGTATAGAATTAAGAACAAAATAGCTAAATCGCCTTTCAATTTTTTCACCTGAAACAGTTTCTTTTTAATACCAAAACAATCATTTATGTTATTTTGAACAGAACTTCCTCATTTCGGTGTGAAAATAAATATTCTTTCATTCGAGTTTTGTATTTGTTTGAGTTAGTTTCATTTCTTATTGTTAAAGGAAGTGTGTTGAATATTTTTGGCACTAAATAATTATAACCAGCGGTGAGCTATAAGGTTCTCGCGTGAGCCCTTTGTTATATTTTCCGAAATTTGCGAGCCCCTTATTCTTCTTGTTTACTTTTTTATTTTTTCAAAAGAAAATTCTTTTTTGAAACATATTAGGCGATAAACTCATACGGTAACTTAACAAAAATGAGAGTCTATTCGGCAGTGTATAGATTATTTGGAATTATTGTTTCATCTCCTCTTTAACGAATGCGCCCACTTTTGAAAATAAAATAAGCGCCATCATTACCCTTCTCCCTTCTGGTAGCCAATCAAATGTTTCATAAAAGATTTCATTCTTATTACATTTTGATGGTTAAAAAAATGATTTTCTTATGTAATGTATTAACACAGTTGATTGTGTGCAAATATTTCATGTTTAGATCACGAAATATTTGTTTAAAAATTATAGCCTTTAGAGGTTGATTGGAATTTGTAACACAAGCTGTATTAATAAAAGGTTTGGTGTAAAATGCGGCTTTTTTTTTTTTTTTTTTTGCTCGACGATGCGAGCCCTTTGTTAAAATTTTTATAGCTCACCACTATAACCTTTGTGTATTGCTTCTTTATTTGCTTTAGGAACTATATATATTTTAATCCTTTATCTCTACTATGGAAAGCTTCTTGTTTGATATTTACAGATTCGTTGTGGTTTATGTTTGAATGTATCATATAGGCGTATGTAAATATACAAGGCATAGTATGGTTAGTATGGTGTGTTTATTACACATTTCAGCAACATTTTATTTGTTTCTAGCTAAAATTTGAATCACTTTATTCTTGGTCGAAACTAAAGGTTTCAGCGTAGTGCGATAGTTTCCTCTCCGACTTAATATACATATCACCTGGTTTCAAAGCACACTACGTATCGTAGTGTGCTTTGAAACCAGGCAGGATATAATATTTTTAGCATAGCCTGTTTAACATGATCGTTACTTTACTTACATCCGTAATATGCGGTTTCTTGCTTAAATCGCTATAAATTTTTAATCCCAAGTAAGCTATTGAATTTTTTCATTTCCTTATAGTTGCAATTTCAATTAGCAATTCCAGTCATGAAAACTTAAGGGTTCCGTGAAGTTCATTTTGTCTGTTGTATTTTTTCCGCAAATTATAATTTATGTTTAGTTTTTGAGACTCAGTTTATTTGACTGGAACCAATTCGTTACTTTCAAAAAGATCAGAGATCACTATGGTTTGCTTTTGTTCGGCTGTGTTTTGTAGAGAAAATTAGTACTGTATGATACGCAAAAGTATTTATTTTAATGTTTAATTTAAGATGGCAGAAGTTATTGATATAAATATTAAATAAAATTGACCATAAGACAGATTCTTGTGGTACACCACAGTCTACTCTCCTGGAGCTGCTATAGCTGTTGTTTATTTTTACAATTTGTGATCTGACATTTTTGAACCAGTTTAGGGCAGTACCTCGTATTCCTATGACTCCTTAAAAATAAAAAAAAATAAAATAAAAAAATTCATGTGATAATGTGTCAAAAGCTTTGTGTATATCTAAAATACTGTTAATGTTAGTTTATGCTCATCTAGGGAAGTATAAACTGTTTGTTTGAAGTTCAGTAAAACCTTTGCCTGAATCCAAAATTTATTCCTTGAAAATATGTTTATGTCCAAAAATTTCATGAATCTAAATTTTTACCAATTTCTCTAATATTTTCGGAAAGACCGGTAGGTGGGAGATCGGTCTGTAATTTCTGAAGCTTTTTGTTTCCCTTTTTAGAAATAGGTACACCTACAGCCTTCTAAAAATCCGATGGAAACGGGCCTGCCATTATTGATAATTATCAATTCTCTCGGGAGTGCAATTCTGAGCGGTGGTTTTAGCATGTTTCAGAATGCTTTCACTGACCGTACTGAAGTGATTTAATTCTTCAGCTAATCCTCTGATTTCAGATATGGATAGGGAAAATGCAGACAGTTTTGTTTGTGTATATCTTTACAGATTAATTTATTCACCGACTTCCGTTTTTTTTTTTTTTTTTTTTTTTTGGTTTGGCATTTTAGGAATTCATTTCTGTAGTATTCGTTTTAACTTTCTTTTAATTTATGGTGTAGTTGATTTCTATAGTACTTGAAACTGTTCATAATATTGATTGTGCGGGTATTTTTTTACATTTTTATACACTACCTCTAATTTTTGTGTAGTGTCTGATTTCCTGTGTAATCCAGGGCTTTGTTTTTTTTTTCATTTTCTCTATTACTTTAACTTCTACCGAGTCTTGTATTTTACTGTTCAATATCGCAATAAATTTATAATACGAAGTATCAATATTTGTTTCCGTTCGAGTTTATCTGTGCCCAAGAGATAGTGCTCAAGTTACGATTAATTCTCTAGAGTCAATTGCAGAACTCTCTTCGTGCTGTAGTTGCAAATGCACATTGATTCCACCTGGAAAGTGATCCGCGAGAAGTTGGTGCAGAACTGCTGCTTGCATTTTCTTTCCATTTAAGTTCTTCCGAATACACGATTGGGGCACAACCACCATTGTGATGTCTATTAATATATTGTTCGAGTCCATGCATGGCAAGTAACTCAAAATAATCTTGAGAGGAGCCACTATTTCTAACCCACCCGGATGGGTATCAAAATGAGTAAGAATAGAGAAATGGTGAACAGGCAGAAGAATAAATATTTTTAAATACTGTGCCCTTTTTTCCTCACTATCCTTAAATAGTTTATTCTCCCTAATAACCATTGTAAATAGTTAGAAGAATTATTAGGAATATGTAAGTATTTCTACTATTATTAGTTAACTATTATCCCTAAATATGGTGCTATTTCTTCCTAACCATCCTATCGCAGTTTTGTAAAAAAACTATTTCCAACCACGTAGCCTGTTATAAGAAAGTATATTAATAATTACTTTATATGGAATAAAAAGATCTAATCGAATAAATAATACCTAAATTTTCCCCCATATATGGGAATGACATGACCATAGGATTTCAAATTTTCTTGCGATGAATTTTCCCGCAATGAACTGTGCAGATACAGTGATCTAATTGAAATATGGAAGACTATAAATAGATCCTCTCCTAAACAGAATCAGTTGTTCAAGCGTGTTAATTTCCTGCTACCACCTGAAATTTTGAAATGATTTTTGTCGATGAAATGCAAGAAATTCAAGACCAGAATTTTACGTTACTGACAAAGTGCTGAAACAAGGAGTTCGAAGAGGTATTGCATAGTTTGTAAAAAAAAAAAAAAAACTTAAAAATTTTTTTTTTTTTTTTTTAACTCGGCGTATTGTACTGTAAGCAGTGAAGTACCTTATCTTGCCTAGTAGTACAGCTTCTATGGATATATTCTCAGAGAGCAAAATAGGAAGTTATTCTGTAAGGCCACATGCTGTCCATCTTGGACCAGGAGAATGGATGTTAAGTTTAGCTGAAATTTAAATTCCTGCTGTTTTGGATAATGCAGACTAGTCTGTCAATAAACCTTAACTTCTGCACGAAATTATCAGCTGTTTAATTGATACATTTCCTACAGTGGCTAATGCTGAGTAATTGGCAAGACAACTAAACAACGAGTCCGACGATAAGCACTAGGTGATGTTGGCTGTGGACGGTAAAATAAAAGGATGGAATATCATTGTGCACACCAAAGCTGGTTATCAAATTTCATATAAAACTATCTCCAATGTTTGGAGCTGCTTACATCACCTGGAAAGGATGAGAAACGATAACGATGCGAAGTGCTATGATTGAACTTAAAAATGCGTATAATACGCGTTTTCAGATATGCGAAGTAACGAGAAATGCAAAAATTGATACAGAAATGCTTTCCATTGGAAGGGTTATTATCCCACCCCATCGATTTCTTAAAATACTATAGAAAAACTCAAATAGATGGGACAGCTAAAATAAATATTCCTCGTAATACTAATCTTCGTTTTCCTAAAGCTAAGCCAGGACTTGCCAGATTACTGGGGATGGACGAATCTGAAATTGATGTACCGCTTTCTGGAGAAGTGAAAGGAAGGGATGTAGTTGACATTAGGAAAGGAGTTTACAGAATTGACTGCAATTGCAATTTGGTGTCCCCGCATGTCGTAGGGGATGTCCATGCACCTCTGTTAAGAATAATTCCCCTCTACTTATGACAGAAGTGATATTTCTAAAATATACCACAGGATAGATTAGTCAATGAAAAAATTACAGAAATTACGTTTCGCATTAATACATGCGTGTACCTGAAATTTCGGATGCGTGTCCTAAACCAGTGAACCTTATACACAGATTATATATATGCGCGCGCAGGCCGCTACGGTACACGTTATCACTTGTCCGTAATGCCTCAGTTTGAATAGCTGGACGGTGGTTAATGGCAAGCATTTAAACTAATAATCAATATTTGTGTGTGTGTGTGTGTGTGTGTGTGTGTGTATATTAACCAATGCATGCTATGAAGCACTGACATAGCTTTACGACTGCGTTTATGTATAGTGTGATTGAGTAAGAAAAAAAAGAATGGAAATAAGGCATCAGAGCGGCACTTTGGGCTTCTGCTTACAGAAAAAAAAAGAAGAAATAGTACGAATTTGGAAGAAACAATTACAGCAATTAACACGCGCAAATTGGGGGGGGGGAGCAAAAAAACACAATCTTTAAAGAAAACTGGCAAAATGGCACGAAATTGAAAATTAATTAAAAGCTTGAAAAATGGATCAAAGAAGATCGGATTGCTGCTACAAAATGATTATTCAACGAGCAAAATTATTAGCAACAAAGAAATATCGATTTTAGAGCGTCGACATCGAAGTGATTTATGAGGAGAAATTTATGCATGCCTGGATAAAAAAAAAAAAAAAAAAAAAAAACAGTTTCACAGATTCATCATAAATGCTAGAAAACAAAAGAGTTCAACTTTCACAGATAGATAATATGGATGAAGTGCCTCTGACCTTTGACGTGCCCTCGTAAAAGACTCAACTCCAAATGGGAAAAGTGTGGTATTAATTCTTTTGAGAGTACGGATGATGATTTCACGATGAAGAACAAAGAAAATTTTGAGATTTGAAGATTTGAAAAAATTAATGAAATGATGAAAGTTAATTACGTTAGCTTTTTTAATGATTCGATAATTTTTAATTGCTTCATCTAATAGACGGAAAATAATGCATTAAAATTTACAATTAAATTAATAGATGTGAAAAATTTTATACACAATTCGTGCGTCTTAGACTGAGAAGATATTTTTTCACAAAAATACATCCAATACAGCAATGAGTCAGACAAAAAATACGATAAGATAATTTAAGACGGCAAGGAGCATCTCTTATTTCGTTCCTGAAAACCAGAAATTAAACTTCACTTCAGGAAACTAGAATGTGCTGTTTAGAATACTGAATGACTACAACGAATGTATGTCATGGAATAAACGGGTTTATTAACAAAAATGTTTACATGATTAGATGTACATCCACAGCTAACGGGGGAATCTTGGTCGAATAAAGCATTAAGCAGGAATAAACCCGAACATGCTCAAAGGCCCTATTCTTCAGCGTGGAGGGAGGAAGTTTCGTAGGAGCATTCTATGTGAGTGCAATGCCCTGAATTGTCAAAATAAAACACTGTTAACTGATTATTTGTTTTATTGTTCTGTAAGATAACTATCTAGCATAAATTGATTACTTTATCAAATGAATCTTTATATATATATATATATATATATATATATATATAAAAAACAATCTTGCATTTTGCAAATAAAACAAACACATCAAAAATATCATTTAATATTTATAAAACAAATAGATATACAAATAGGTGATACTGATACATAAATTTGTATAAAATATACAGGTACTTAGCTTTAGATCTAAACATTAAGCTCAGTAAGGCACCCTTTTTATTATTGATAAAGGGAAAATCTTTAACCACTGAATGTTTCCTCCTTTTTACCGTTTTTTTTTTTTTTTTTCAGTACTCCCAATAAAAGTCCACGCATATTCACATCAGGGTCAATTCACGCCTTGCACTATGAAAAAAAGATAGTAGTCTCACACTATTATGCATTCATTTTTTCTTCGAAGAGCAGATATTTATGAAGAGTGTCCATGTAGAACTTCGTTTTGAAAGTTGTTTGTAAAATTTTCTCGATCTCTTCATCCAGATTATGCACTTTTTATTCCAGAAATCCTTTTTTTTTTTTTTTTAGCAAAATCTTTGAGGTGGGAGAGACAAATTGGCGAATCCAAGTCTTAAACTTTGAAAGCTTGCGCTTCTGATGAGAAACAAAAGTTTCAGCAATTGATGCAAACTTCACGAATACCACAGATTTCTTCTCTAAATGCAGCTGAAATGAAAGCTTTGTTCTTTATCAGAATTACACGAGGCAAGAGCTGACAAAATTCCTCCGTCTGATAGGTTTCATTCTGAATAAACGACACTTTTCACTCATTTTCGTGGCACAAACTGTCGCCTTCATCGAGTTGAATATATGAATATGAACGCAGCCGTGAATCTTCTGCGCACGTTTGCTTGAGATCGATTAGCAAGTATCCATGCGGTTTTGATGAAATTGCATCTTTTTAAGCCTGCAATAATATAGAAGGATACCAAGAATATAACTGAGAGGCAAGGTGCATCCGCAACTTATTTCTTCTATCCAAGTAGAGAGATATGTATGAAACATTCAAGATAATGGTTCGTGCTCGTTTCTCTTTAGCAAAAAATTCTCAGTGAACATCAGGACACTAAAATTACGATGATGGCGTCCTTTTGTGAACAAACCTGCTATTTTGAGGATGCATTTGCTTTGGGGAACAGATCGCTAATAATTAAGAGATTTCTTGCTTCTGGAGAAAACTCCAATGCCCTGTGGACCTTTTATAAAATTCAACGAGGAATTTCTCTCTTCAAAACTCAGAGGGGGCTGATCTTCAGATTATATTTTATAATCTATATTCCACTTTGGATGGATCTGCCGATGATCACTGTTGCAGCGATGTAGATAGTAGAGTCAATGGTATGAATAACCATCCTCTGCTTGAAATGTTTCATCATAATGCCAAATTTCATAAATCTAACAGATCATATCCGTAGCTGAGTTCTATAAGTTCTACGGAAGTCCGAACTCTGGTGATTGCTAGCGAATTGTCCATATGTTCACAAATTGAACTCCGTATTTCTCCACGCAGGTTTGGCACACAGGAAAGACACGCTTACCATGCTTTCAAGGGTGGAATAGATAACTCAAGGCTAGCACCGTTGCATGTATGATTCTAAAATTTGTCAGTTTCGTAGAAAAAAATTATCTGCGGATGTTTCTGTGCTGTCAAAACGAGCGTGCTGCATCTCTTGTTCCTGGATACAGAGGATCACGGAAGGAAATAAAAGTTGGACCCGTCTTCATCTTTACACAATGAGAGGAAAGCAAGATCGCATTTTTTTTTTTTTTAATTTCTGATTTCGTGGCGCGCGCATATAATCTGGAAGGGCCTGTTTAATTGCAAATGAGCGATCAAGTGCATTTTTGTAAATTTGCATATGCCTGTCATGTTTATAGAGAGGATGCATAGATCGATTATCACAGCAGTTAGGATTAGAGTGAAAAAAAAGGAGCAGCGATTAACTTCAATAACTGTTTTTGAGGGAGAAAATGGCCTATTTTTTAATCTCCTTTTGAAGAATCATGAATGCAAAGACACCGAATTTATTTTGGCAATATTGTAAATAAATTTTATCAAGTCTGCTCTGAGTTTCCTTTAAGCGATGCCCTCGATGGGATACCACACCTAGCGTTCCTGGTTTTATGAAATAAATCTTGAAGACTAAAATGAAATTGAGGTAATGTGAAAGTGTTCGAAGGGGTCCAACTGAACTATTTGCAGCAGCAGCAATTGTCGAAATTATTCACAACTTTCGTAGTATGATACGAGTTCATGTTTGAGATCAATCATGTTCCATTTTGCATTTGTGTCCATTCCGGAAATTCCTGACGTTGAGAAGTTTCACATATTCTGCTCTATGGAACTTAATTTTGGGAATTACTCTTAAGTAATCGAGGTTGTCATCGCGAGCGTACCAGTAAAGAAATCATTGCTTTCCAGATAAGAAAAAAATTCTTTATGGAGGTTATTTGCAGAGAGACTGGTTCCCACGACATTCATATTATTATATCTGATTTGTGGTGCTGGAATTGTCATAAGAGTTTTGCATCCCATCATGATCACATCTGGTAGCAACTGTCGAGCACACAGTTCTTGAAGAATGAGGTATGAATTAATGATCCTGCATTGTGAGCTTATGCAGCTTGTGTTCGAATAACAGACTTTTTTTTTTTTTAAAGGTGCAACTTCAACAGAGCTCTGGCAAGTCAATCACAGTGAATTGTCTTTACAACAAGACACCACAAACATACCCACATGATCTGCGACTACCTGAAGTAGGAGAAAAGCATGTAGTTATCGCTTCTCGACCTCTTGACTAAGGTGTATCAATTCGCGGTACGGTTTCCTACAGAAGTACCAGTAGCCTGGTATGGTAATGATGATTCATTAATTATTTTGGTTTTAACTGGTTCTAGTTCCTTGTGCCCGTTTGTCAGAGTTCCGCCTCTTGTAAGAGATTTCTTCTTACAGGGAACGCTGGGGGGATTCCAATTTTTTGGAGTCTGCACTAAAATAATCTTTATTTCGCAGGCATTACATTAAGGTAGCGCAGGACTATTTTATTAGTAGATACCCTATTTCTTTGTTTTTCGTTCCCCCAACCATGGGAAAACACGTGAAGTACAGTTTGAATGTACTTTTTTTCTCTCTTTCGTTTTTCGAGTTCAGTTATTAAGTCACTATTGCCAAAAGTTAGGATTTGAAGTAGACACTAAAGTAGAAGTTTTGGTTGTCAAAGCTGTAATAACAAGCGTGGAATCAAAAATAATAATATGTATTTACACCATACAGAGGAAGAAAATATCAGATCATGCTGGGTAGCATACCGAGAACAGTCAAATTGATAGTTTTCCCCTTGGAATGTATAGAAAACAGTGACGAGTTTATTTGCAAGGTTGGGTGTTGTCTGGCATAAAAACGTTTAATTGCATAGGCAATCCATATGGGAAATCCACAGATGTAATTACGGAGAATGCAATTTTACTACAGAGATGAAAACGCCTGTCCAACTTCATGTTTAGAGGACCTGCCGGAGTAATGATCAATTATCCGAGAGTCGGTGTTTAAATGTAGGTATAGTGTGGCGACTAGTCGGGAACAGGATCCACACCACCATCTCACAAAACCAAGCACTCAAATTTACCGAAGCTCCCTCAAACATGAGCAAACAGCAACGGCAATTACTAACTATCACAATAATAGAGTTCCGATATCACCTTTGGAAGATAAGAAATGTAGCTCGCTTCCAAAATTGCAGGAAAGGCCTCCCAGACATTATAAGAAGCTGCAGGACCTCCATCAAGAACTACCTAGAGATGAAACTTACAGAACTCGGACCAACGCAGTTCCAGAAATAGTAGTGCTCTCCAAGGAACCCAGCTTATTTGTGGGATGGTAAGTTAAAAATTAAAATCTAACCTCCCAGTAGCATTTACGCAGTCGATCCAAATCTAACCCCCCACCTCCCCTAGCAGATCCTAACCTAACCTATCCTCAACTAAAGCTCCCCCTCCCCACACCGACGCTCGGATGTCCCACGGTGTGGCATGTCCGATGGGAAACACCGAATAGCATATTAAGCCAATGAAGTTAAATACAGAGGCAAACAAACAAACGCTACCTAAAGCAGTAATATCTTTCCCGCATTAGGCTATAACTAGCGGGGTGAACAGCAACCTCGGGGGAGAGGTTTCCATTCCCCCCGAAATACAGGATATTCCAAAAGCTAGGAACCAACAGCACATAGAATCTGTTTCAGAGTTTATCCTATCAAGTAGAGCTCTTCAGCTCTAAAACGGAAATGATGACTGGGTAACACCACATAAAGGGATCGGTACTCGTCTAATCTGTTCTTATCAGCTCGCTTCAAAGTGCAAAGTACAATTGTGACGTCAGAGACTACTGTCAAATTGTAGTATCTATCGCTTCTCGGCCTTTTGGCTAAGCTTAACGAGCGGCGTTAAAAGTAAGCTCTTAGACTAAGGGCAAATTGTAGTATCTGTTCTTACTAGAATAGATAGAACTTCGGCCGCCCGGCTAAACCAGATAGAAGTATCTGTTCTTATCGATTTAATATCTAAATGAGCTTCAACTGAGGCACTGGATATTAAGTTGATAAGATAGATACAGAGCAGTACCCGTTTTTTCAAAACGGTACTACTACAGTCCTACAGGACCGAAAAACCCCGGACTGGGGCAAAAACAAACACTGTTTTTTTCAGAGGTGTTAGCTGTTCTCACATAGAACCGGCTCCATCCCAGCCTTTACTCTACATGACCCCTCTTTACAGGGAGATAGGTAAATTAGGCTGAGGCCGAGTGAGGACACTGCACTCCCCCCCTCCCAACACTACGCGTTTTTCCCCCAGTACCCGGATTAGGTTTTTCGGTCCCCCCGGATGGCTCCTTCAAATTTTAGCCGGCCGAACACCCTGCAAATTCAGGTGCCAGGTGAAGATCAAGTTGACGAGAGGGATTTACTAAAAACCATCATAAATGTAGTTGGAAGTGAAAAGGAAGTCACCTGGGTAACATCTTTTCCAGGCAACCGACTTCAGATAACAGTTAGCCAAAAGGCCAGAGACAGATTATTAGAGGGCTTTGCCTATAAAGGCAATACCATTGTACCAGACGCGATCGGGCTCCCTCGCAAAATCATTCGCATACAGAGAGTCCCGATCGAGTTGGATTAAGGAAAGTCTGGCGAAGTATGGACGGGAGATTTCTATTCGACGAAAACGTCATGAACATTTCCCCTCCATACTGACCGGAGACATGACAATATCCATGGTGATGGAGAAAATAGTACCGAATATTATAGTAGTGGCAGGTTGGAAGCTCCTGTTAAATTACGCTGGAGTCGTGCGACAGTGCACGAGGTGTGGCTCCACAGAACACCTGAGTGCAACCTGCCCAAAAAGGAGAAAAGAAACCAAACCAACTGAGATTATCCAAACAGAAACTACTGAAGAAAAGGAAGAATCCAGACCTCTTGTTACGGAAGAATCAAGACCTCTTGTAGAAATCCTGGAGGAAGAACCAGAAGAGGAGGGGAATGCAGGAAACACTGCTGAGATGGAAGAACCCCCAGAGATTAGAACAGAAGACAGTAATGAACCAGCCAATGAGATAAGGGACAATACCCTTCCGAGCACAGAACTGAGGCAACTTTTGGAGGACGAAATGACCACAAAAGTTGAAATGGGAGAAGACTTAATAAGAAGATTTAATGGGAAACGGAAGACGGCCCAAAGAATCAGGAAAACTTTCAATACTCCTGAAGAGCCTTTCCTTTTCTACAATTTAAGGCACATCCATAGTACCACAGTAGGATTAGCATGGGGAAAAACCATCATTCGTGACGTCACCAAAATCCAACCAAGCGATTTTGATGACTTCATGGACCTGATCCCATCAGAAGCAATGGCGATATATGACGCCATCTACACCTATATAAGTGACGACACCATTAAAACGATCGCAACGGATTGAATGGTGGAGTTGCTTTTAGGGTAACCTTATTTTTCAGGCAAGTTAGAGTATGGAAAACTTAGAGCAGGACCCTACATCACAGCAGGAAAGACCAACTTCAGGTGGCCACCAAAAGTGGTCTCTGGGATGCAAGAACTGCGAAAAGTTGCCAAGTGCTCTAAAATACCTCTCTTAAGTTATATTAATCTTGAAATACCTCCTTACTTTTACTATCTCTTTAAAAAAAAAAAAAAAAAAAAAAAAAATTATTATAATTATTATTATTAATTTTTATATATACTTAATCTATACTTTATAATTAACATTTATATTTAATATATTAATTTTCCTTTCCACTAACCTTACGCAGAAGTAACTGCCCACTACAACTAGGAGGTATAGATAACCAATAGTTTTAATTAAAGTTCCTTTATAGATACTAACCCCCTGTCTCACCAAGCCGCCCCAAGTCTAACCTTAACCTCACTTGGACGACGAGGTGAACAGAACCCAGGGAAGGGACTGGCACCTTCGCTGGGAAGAACCCCAAACAAAGCATATTTAAATAGTTTGAGATAGAAACCCACCCAGCCCACCCACTTCAAGCCCAGATGTTTATGTTTTCATCTGTCCTATCAGTCTTTTCCTTCAGACCATAAGTTTCAACAGGGTTCCCAAGCCTGCAAAGTCTATAAACCCTCTCGACTCAAAACAGTGGCCAGAGAGGGCTAAGACGAAACAGGCAAATGGGAATTTAATAGATCCAAAATGGTATTTCACAAAGGGTAATAGGGTACGGTTAGAGAAGTGGAAGCGGAGGCGGAAGCTTCGATAACTGTGCTTTATAAATGAGTATGTCTTCCATGTTCCTTGGTGAAGGTTTGCCCTGGGCATGGGAGATGTCTAACTACAGTTAGAACAGAGAGTGGTACTCAAACATAATCTGTTAATCGTGTCTCGGTTTTGTGTAGTGCTCTTGGATGTGTGTTGAACTTAGCGTACGTCTAATCATTCTTGGATTTATATATTTTCACCATGAAGGAAAGCAGCAAGGCAGCGTGGTAAGTGTTTTTTTGTTTTACTTGGCGTGCTCCCGCGCGGTGAGGATAGACTTTGCTAAAGCGAGGAGTGTAACTGTTTAAAAAAAAAAATGAGTTCCTCAAAAATCAGTCGCGAACTAACTGTACGGTTTAATCTCCGTAAGCAGGTTTCTGCAGAAGAGTTTGCCGACGCAGTAATGAGTAGCGTGGAGATTTCTAGTGTAAAGAATATCAATTGTTGGGATTACTTCAAGGGCTTGTATGAAGTGACCCTACGATTCTACCCAGCAAAAGATAAGCTATTGGAAGAGGGGATTATACTGCAAGGTGCAAGACATACCCCCATTTCGGTAACCACGGGGGGAATTAAAACTATTCGTCTAAGGAAGTTACCGGCGGAAATCACGGACGAACATCTCACTACTGCTTTTCAGTTTTACGGAACCGTTGAGAAGATCGATAGACCGAAGTTTACGAAGTACCCCGGCGTTGAAATCGGGGACAAAGTTTCTTTGAAATTAAAAATGACGAAAACGGTCCCCAATTTCGTTCAAATTAAAGGATACTACGTGATGGTATATTACGAAGGCATGGCGAAGCAGTGTACACACTGCAAGAAAGAAGACCACATCGCAAGGGACTGCCCCCAGAATAAATGTGGAAACTGTGGAACCACAGGGCACTCCCAGCCTAAATGTCTTGAACCCTGTTCCGAGTGTGGCGGAAAGTCACACAGAAAGTTCCAATGTCAAGGGAAAGAAATGTATGTCCCACCAATGTCGGAATTTCCAGAGATACCAAAGTCACCAAACGTCAATAAGAGGAATGCTACCCCACCCGTCACCCAGAGTACCCCCGACACAACGCCTGTAGTAGCTGCACAGGGAAAAACTACAGCGGAGCCGGGGTCGGAAACTACAGAAGAGATAGAAGTCTCAGAGCCTGAGATACAACATCCGATCATAGAGGTCGCAGCTGACGACCACCTTTCGGTCTGCTCGACCGAGAATAACGTTGACCCCAGTGAAGCAGAAAACTTTTTGGGTGGAGATCTCACCATCGCCGAACAAGCTGGAACTCCATCCGACACCCCCCCACCCGGGGTGAAATGGAACAAGCCACTAACGTAAGCGAACCGAGGGCCTCGCCCATTGACATGGAGGTAGAGGAGACCTTCGGTGTCACCGAGAAAAAGCGTGGAAGATCGCTAAGTCGCAGCCGTAACAGGCGGGGCTCAGCAGGACACGACTTGGGAACAGAATCCGTTAAAAAAACAAAGAACCTCCCACCCATCCGCCCGTAACTTTCGTGGGCATTAAAGTAGCAACCCTGAACATTCAGGGATTCAACAACGAAAGGAAACACAAATGGATAGCTGACGTCATGACCCGACATAACCTCGATATTCTCTTCCTCCAGGAAACCCACATTAGCCACATGAGCCTGGTAAAAAAACTGGAAAAGAAATGGAATAACAAAACCTTCTGGAGTTTTGGGACCCACAGAAGCAGAGGGGTGGCGATTCTTTTTAACGCCAGCTTCCAAGGGAGAATCCTATACTCCAGAAGGGATCAAGAAGGCAGGATTATCGCCGTTCACATAAAAATTCACAATCACAACATCGTTCTCGTGAACATCTACGCCCCGACGGAGAAAGCGAGCAGAAAAACCTTCATCAACAACCTGTACCCATACCTGGAGGGTCCCTCTGAAATCATCTTAGGTGGAGACTTCAACTTTGTCATGAACAACCTTCTTGACAAAGTTGGAGGGGACCCGAAGCAAGGAGAAGTAGGCAAACACCAGCTTGCTGAGCTTTGCTCCGAAGTCGAGATCACCGACGCCTGGGACTCTCTCCACCCAGGGGAAATAGGAGCAACCTGGCGCAGTAGTAGGCAGATTGGAACGCGTCTTGACCGCTTTTATATTTCACACAGCCTTACAGACCACCTCACCTGCATTACACATAACCAAGAAAGCACCACCTCACGGATCTCCGACCACGCGGCGGTTCACATGGACATCAAAATCCCAGCAGAGGAGTTCCACGGGCCCGGGTACTGGAGGTGCGACCCAGCACTCCTTGAGCACCCCAGGGTGAAGGAAGAACTGAAAAACCTACTGGCCGATATAACAAACAGTGGAAACACGGAGAGGAACGCAGCGTGGTGGGAAAACATAAAATTACAATGTAAAGGAAAGTTACAGGAGACAGACCTTCTGTTAAAACAGGAGACAAGGAGGGAAATTGGGAGGCTGTACAGGCTGATCAACATCTTTCAAAGAGGCCCCAACAACCAGAACATCCCACAAATACAACAAACCATCAAAAAATATAAAGACACAATTAGGAAGTTGGAGCAAGAAGAACTCGCAACACAGCAACTAAAAGCGAGAGTCAAGAAAATAACCGCGGAGAGGGCCTTTTCGAGAGCCTTCTATCGCCAAATAAAAAAAGATAGGAGGGAAAATACTATCAAGGCGATCTGGCATGACAACAAACTCTCCGCGGAAGACAGCCACGTCATTAACGCCTTCCAGTCCTACTACACGCGCCTTTATACCAGAGAACCGGTCGAGGTTTCCCTCTGGCCGTTCCTCCTCAAACACAACAAAAAAATACCAGGACACCAATTTGAAAAGCTCGAGAAGCCGCTTTCCCTCGGAGAGCTAGAAACTGCCATGAAGGACCAAAAAAATCACTCAGCCCCGGGTTCGGACGGCCTCCCGTCGGAGTTCTACAAGGAATTCTGGCCGTTCCTGGGCCCAGCCCTTCTTGACACAACACTGCACTGTCTTTCTACGGGAACGCTCACCACTTCCCAAAAAACAGGTTTTATCACCCTCATCCCTAAAGCAGGCAACACGCAAGAAGTGGGAAACTGGCGGCCAGTGACACTTCTTAACACCGACTACAAGATCATCGCAAAGGGTATCACTAACCGCCTTTCACAGATCCTCCCCAACATCGTTCTCAACGGGCAGGCGTGCGCGGTGCCAGGCAGAGGCCTGACACACAACATCCACTTCCTTCGGGATATCATAGCATTCCTGAACCACGTCAAACTTCCAGCAACCCTCATCTCGCTTGTAAAGCGTTCGACAGGGTGTCCCACGACCTCCTTTGGGAAACACTACATCAGCACGGTCTGGGCCCCTGCATAATGAACGCCATTAAAACCCTTTACAAAGGAATAAGCAGCAGCATCCTAGTCAACAACTGCGTCACGAACCCTATTAACATCGCAAGAGGGGTTCGCCAGGGATGCCCACTATCTCCCCTTCTCTATGTCATTTATATAGAGATCCTGGCGAACACCATCAGGAACAACAACGAGATCAAAGGGGTGGAGCTGCCGCAGACACCAGGCCCAGCTCTTAAATGCTTACTTTATGCAGACGACATCAGCATAATCATAAGGAACGAGGAATCTGAAAAAGGCGTAGCACACTCATTACACATTTTTGAGAGAGCCTCAGGAGCCAGGATCAACGTGGGGAAAACCACCAGGCTTCCCATTGGTTTCTGGGGAAATAGTGATACCCATACAGCCCACATCAAGTTCCTTGGCATCGGAATTAATAACCAAAACACGGTATGTAATGAACAGTAAATCCTAAAAAAATTAAAGAAGATCAAGCAAAGGTGGTCTTCCTGCGCCCTCGACTTTAATAGCAGGGCACAGATCATCAAACAGCTTATGTGGCCTATCGTCGCTTACTACGTGACCCCCCTCAACACTACCCAACAGTTCCTTCTTAAATGCCAACGAATCGGCTTTAACTTCCTGTGGGGAGACGCCAAAGACAAAATCAAGAGGATCAAAATGACCAGACCCGAGGGGGAGGGAGGACTCAACATCCCCCTCTTCCCCGAAGCCATCGCTGCCATCCAAATCCAAGAACAGACTAAAATTTTGTGCAATCCGCACCACATTTCGCACGGCCTCACAAAGTTCTGGCTTGGTACCAGATACGTCAAGCTGTTCGGGTCCTCCTACGTAGGCCCACAGGCAATTTTTCCCCCCCGCTACCACCAAAATATTATCAAGAGGATACAGGATACACTGCAACACCTACAAGGAACAAACATCACAGCATACAACAGAACCACAATCTACGATAATCTGCGAAGACTCCGTGACCCGGTCACGCCAACCGACGACGAGAGGACCATGTGGTCGCACAACACCCGTCCATTTCTCTACCCTACACGGAAAAATCTAAATTTCAAGATCAGTCACAAGATCCTTCCAGTCAACTACCTGGTCAGCAAATGGTACAGATGGGCGACTGACTAGTGTGTTTCTGCCAGGAGACAGAGACAATTAGCCATCTCTTCTTCCACTGCTTCACAGCCAAGGCAGCGTGGAGACTGCTAGAACAAAACTTCGAAATCACAGTCACCGAGAGTCTGGCGGTCGGTCTGTTTGACTTGCCAGCGAACATCCCCAAGAACAAACAGAAATTAATAGTCTACAGCATTATTGAATTCCGTTACCACATCTGGAGGATCCGCAATCTCGCTCTCTTCCAGAAGCAAAGGAAAAGTATCACCGACATCCTCTGTAGTTTCAGAACATCAGTGAAGAACTACCTGGAAACAGAGTTAGAAGCCCTTGGACCCCTCCAGTTCCAGATCCAGTGGTGTTACCCAGGTAACCTGGCTTACCTGTGGAACGGTAAGATAATGATTAAAATCTAACCCCACCCTAACACTCTATGTTTATTTAAAGTGCCCACCCCACCTCCCCTTTTCTTAGCTCCGTTAACTTAAAATATCTAACGTTTCCAGTTTTAAAGTAGCTCTTGCATGTAGCGGCCGTGCTCCCTCCCCCTCTCCCCGCCGCCCGGGGCTCGCGTCTTCGCGAGCGGCGGGTGGCGGGGTGACGGGGAGGGGGGGGAGCGCCGCTTACGCAGGTTTCGCCAGGGATGTGTCTTACGGAGGCGAACCGTGCGAACGCACTTAGCTGTCATTTTCTCATACAAGGTTTCTTAGCCGGTTGACTGCACCAAGAGGGAAGGTTTCCACTTCCCTCTAAACGCAGGGCAAGGAAAATTTTAGGTTAAAGTTTACCCTTAAAGACGGGCTCTTTAGCCCGCGACAGAAAGGATGACGGGTAACACCGTTTTTGCTATTAAAGTGATCGGTACTTGTCTGATCTGTTAATCGCTTCTCGGCCTTTTGGCTAAGATCCAAGTGCAGTATCACCGTACTAGCACACCGACAGGTACCTTTGCCCTACAAGCCTCAGGCGAGGCTTAAGTGAAGGACACCTGCACTCTTTTAGCTGGAGACTTTCAGCTGCAGACTCCGAACGGCGAAGCCTGACGGAACCAAACCCCGGACTGGGGCAATAGCAAACATAATTTATTTTCAGAGGTGCTCCGTAGCTTCCTACATTGCACCGGCTCCACCCGGACCGAAGCCTACCATCCCCCTCGTACACGAAACGTGTACGAGGTTCTATAGCCGGCAGGCTGCACCCGCAAAGAAGACCAGTGGTGACTAATTGGAATTTTTAGGGAGGTAGGAAGTAGGTCTGAGGCCGAGTGGGAAGGACGGGCACACCCTGCCCAACACTACGCGTGTAAACCCCCCCTCCCACCTCCAGTATTAAGCTAAGAATAGTAATAATAGACTAATAATGGTTCCTACATCATTTCAGAGGGAAAACACTCTACAGATCACGATCCCCGGGAAAGAACTAGACGAGCGAGAAGTTCTACAGGAAATAGGGAATTTTCTAGGCAGCACAGACGAGATCTCATGGGTAACGTATTTCCCAGCAAACAGGTACCAGATAACGGTAAGGAATAACGAGGCCAGAGATAAACTTCTGGGCGGATTTACAGTACAGGGGCATTACATAATACCCGACACGATAGGAACACCTAGGAAATTACTCAGACTACAGCGGGTACCATTAGAGCTTCAAGACTGTTGGATAGAGGAAACACTACGACAGTATGGGCGGGAAATATCCATTCGGCGGAAGCCACACCCCCATTTCCCAAACATGCTGACAGGAAATATGACCATTATGATCCTTATGGACAGAGTCATTCCCAACATACTATACGTAGCGGGGTGGAAACTCCTCATCAATTACGAGGGAGTAACACGTCTCTGTACCCGTTGTAGCAGTTCAAGCCACCTCAGTCACGAGTGCCCTAAGGGAAGAAGACCAGTACATAACATTGCCCGACGCGAAGACCTAAGATCGACAGAAACCCCACAGGAAAGACCGCAAGAAGGCATAGAGGAAAGACCGCAAGAAGGCATAGAGGAAAGACCGCAAGAAGGCATAGAGGAAAGACCCACAGAAAACACGGAGGAAAGGCTAACAGGAAACAACGAAGAAAGACCACAAGAGGAAACGCCGGAAGTAGAAATAGTAGAACAAACCACAACAGTACAAACACAGCCACAACACAAACCAACAAAAATACCCGCACCAACACAAACAAATAAAACAACAGCACCAACGAAACCTGCACAGACAACAGAAACAGAATACCGAACAACGAGATCACGAAAACAACCCCCCCCCAAAGAAACATCACCACCACCATCCCCTACAGAAACACCTTCACCATCCCCACCACTAGTCAGGGATTTCTTCTTCCTTTCAGTCTCTGAGACAGCCTTTATTCGAGCCGACCCAGGGGCCCCTGTGCCATTCATAGAGTTCCTACGGGAACATGGCGTACCATGCCCACCAATTTTTCACTGGGGCAAAACAGAAGCTCAGTTGTTCCCATCCACAATGGAGGAAGTGGTCCGAAAGGCAGGTCAGAGACTGAAAATAGAAGTCAATACAGACATGCTACAAGCGGTGCAGAAGTGTTGGGATAGGGGAGTAGCTAAGATGGCCCTATTTGACACCACAGAAACCTAAACACCACTAAAAGTATGACGGCGATGATCAACGTCGCCTCCCTTAATGCACAGGGCTTCAGAAGCCCAAAAAAACAAGAATTAATTATAACCATGATGCAACAACGGAACATACAATTTTTACTATTACAGGAAACACACATCAATACTATACGAGAAATTAAAAAAATAGAACAAACATTCCATCTCCAAAGCTTTTGGAGCTTCGGCACTGACAAAGCAAGGGGGGTTGGCATACTTGCCAAAACACCTATGACAGGCTACATCAACAATATGCACAGGGATAACGACGGACGAATAATAACAATCGATTGGACTATAGACAACATTAAATATAAAATAGTCAACGTATACGCACCGAACAAAATAGCCGAACGACACACGTTCCTAGCCAGATTACACACATATTTAGCAGGTCATGACTTCCTAATTATGGGGGGAGACTGGAATTGCGTGGAAATCATAGACAGGGACAAACGCGGAGGGAATAGCCTCACCGGGAACTCCGGAGCAGCCGAAATAATTAGAATGTGCAGAGAAACTAATATATTCGACTATTGGGTAGCAAACAAGGGAAACATGTTCTCGGCAACGTGGAGCAACAACAGCAAAAACATCCACACAAGAATCGACCGAATCTACACGACAACAACACTAGCGTCAGAAAAGGGAAACATTAAACATATCAACATGAATGTAATAGAACACGTATCCGACCACAAAATGGTCGCAGCACAAATCCCTTTGGTAGGAGGTATGGAAACAGGCCCAGGCTACTGGAAAATGAACACCAGCCTCCTCCAGGACTTAGACACCAGAACAACATACGAAAATTTATGGAATGAGAAACAAGCGGAACAGGTGGAGATCCAAAAGTGGTGGGCCGACATGAAAACCCTCACTGCGGACCTCTTCCGGAAAACAGCCAAGCGACAAGCCACAGAGCGAAAAGAGAAAAGAAAAAAACTATATCGCGAGTTAACAATATTCTCACGACACACACCAAACGGCTCACTAAACCACTGCACAATTAAAAAAATTCAGGAAGACATTAAAGCATTAGACATAGAGGAAACAAAAAAATATAAATGGAAAATTAGAGCCAAATGGCTGTTACAAGAAACCGACAGCGCAGCCTTCTATGAAAGGCTAACCAACAAACACGCCACAAACATTATTAGAAGAATACGAGGTGAAAACGCACAGACATTAAACTCTACCCATGACATAGCACAAATATTTCACAAACATTATTCGGACCTATTCTCAAACACGGTTAAAGAAACTCAGGAAACGCCAACATGGGAGTATACTAATTTACCGCAAACACCAGAACATCACTTACTGTATCAAGAAAAACAGATCACTCTACACGAAGTCACCGAAGCAGTCAAATCCTTCGGCAACAAAAAGACACCAGGTATAGACGGGATACCTATCGAGTTTTATAAAACCTTCCTCCACATAGTGGGGCCAAAACTCACAGAATTATTCAACAACTTCTTGGATACCGAAGAAGTATATAACCAATTCAAAAGCGGCGTAACCACATTCATACCGAAACAAGGCAACAACACAAACGAGGTTACAAGCTGGCGACCCATAACGCTTATAAACACCGACTACAAAATTTTTATGAAAATCCTAGACAATCGATTAAAAAATACGATACCACACATAATACGATCAAACCAAACTAGCAGCGTCCCCAACAGAAGTATCCACCTAAACCTAAGTCTAATACGCGACATAATAAACTACGCCAACAAAAAACAGACAAACCTGTACCTAGTAAACCTAGATTTAGCCAAAGCATTCGACTCGGTACAACATGAATACATGTTTAACACATTAAGACAATTCGGAATACACCAAAAACTAATAAATTGCATACGGACAATCTATAAAGATAGCACCACACAACTACAAATCAACGGAGTAATTACAAACCCCATCAAAATACAAAGAGGGGTCAGACAAGGCTGCCCTCTCAGCCCAACACTTTTCGTACTATGCATGGAGCCGCTCCTCCAAGCAATACAATCCAACACAAGCATCGCTGGGATGCCGCTGCCTGGCAGAGCGCAGGAAGAATGTAAAACGATCTGCCACGCGGATGACATCACAGCGACCCTGACCAATAAAGAATCATTACACGCCCTAATCAAACTCACACAAGCTTTCAGCAAGACATCAGGTCTACACCTCAATCAACAAAAAACTGCCATAAAACATTAACAACACGAACGAGGAACCCCCTCAGGGATGGAACCTAACCACAGGGCCATTCAAAATCCTGGGAGTACAATTCACAGCGCGAGAGAAACACCTCATTGCGAAAGAGGTCACGCAAAAATTAAAAGATAAAATGCAGAAATGGAAATCGGGCCTGTTTTCGCTGCAAGCGCGGGCCCGCATTATCAACACTGTTTTCGTACCAGCAATACTATATACAGCACAAATACAGCCGATCGCGACGAAAACAATGAACAAATGGCAATCGATGGCCTATCGATTCTTCTGGAACCACAAATCAGAAGAGGTCTCCAGAAGCGAGATGCAAGGACCAAAAACACAGGGGGGATACGATTTCCCACACTTTAAATCTAAAATTGCAACAGCAGCACTAAAAACATTAAAGACAGTATTACAACATGAACAACACCAAGCTAAATGGTTCGCCCGATACTGGCTTGGAATTAAAGTCCCACTATTTGGCGAACCTAAAACACAAGGACCGATTACATTAAAAACAACACGATACTACGCTAATTTAATTACTGAACTACAAAAACTAAAAAATAAAGGGGAAAACATTAACCTAAAGACTGATAGCCTTCAACAAATAACAACCAAACTAACTCCTTTCACCATACAAAGACACCCACGATATACCACTAAAAAGACATGGGAAAACATACATAAACATGATGTCACCTATCCATCAAGGAGTGCTCTTGCGTGGAGGATGGCCCACGCCTTCTTTCCAACGCGGCACGAATTGCATAGAAGAGGGAAAGCCCCGCATGAACCATGCGTCTTCTGCCCTGGGGAGGAGACAGAGCATTTACTGTACGACTGCCCAGTTGCGCAGGGAGTGTGGAGTTATGTGGGAAATAGATTCAATATCCCTCTCCCATCAAAACGAACCATTGTATATTTAGACCTAGACACAAAACCTATCAAGAACATCCTACTCCTATTCATTATCAAGGAATTCAGATACCATATCTGGAAGATCAGAAACGCGAGAGCACACTCTATCCACCAGCTTGGTCTTTTAGACATCCTGGCCTCGGCGAGATGCTCAATCAGAAACTACCTGCATACGAACCTAACGTTACTGGGAGAGCAAAAGTTCACCAAAAAGTGGTGCACGCCTCCCATAATAGCACACATCCACGACGGGAAGTTGAGATGCAACTTCTAACACTAAAACTAAAAACGTAACACATCCAAACAACTTACTGATACAAGATACTAAAATACACAAAGTTATATCAAAATGAAAAATCCTTATTAGAGTATATATTATCAGAGTTTATATCTATATTGTTCTACAGTATTTATATATATATATATATATATATATATATATATATATATATATATATATATATATATATATATATATATATATATATATATATATATATATATATATATATATATATATATATATATATATATATATATATAAAACCACCTATAAAAAAAAAAAAAAAAAAATTTATTTTCATTTTTTAATTTTTAACCTTTTAACCCTCTAAATTTTAACCTTTATTAACCCTTTTTACCTCCTTTTAACCTTTACCTTTATTAATTAGGTAACTTAATTAATCAAAAAAAAAAAAAATTTTTTTTTGCTTAAAACCTTTAATAGATATAAACAAATCAACCTTACCCAGAAGTAACTGAGGAACCATTTAACATTATTTACTAACCAAAATTGAAGTTGTGTAACCAATTTAAGATAGTACTAACAATTTAAATTACTAAACACCTTTTATAGATATAAACTAACCTTACCCAGAAGTAACTGAGGACCTATTTAGTAATGGTTACTAACAAAATTTAAGTTAATCAAAGTATTTCGTTTTAATTATACAATCAATTTGTTAAAATAGTACTAACAAACTAACCCCCTGTTTCACTGTGCTGTCCCAAACCTGTTCTTTTGAGACTGCACAGAGAGCAGAATCTAGGAAGGGGTCTGGCACCTTTCGCTAGAAAGTACCTCCACCTCTATGTTAATCTGTTTAGTACAGGAACCCACCCAGCCCACCCACTTCAAGTCCAGTTTACTTCAGCTTTCCTATCAGTCTTGTCATTTCCAGACCATAGTTTCAACAGAGCTCCCAGGTCCGTAAAGTCTATAAACCCCCCTGCTTAAGTGTAGCCAGGGCGGGCTACGACGACACAGACCAGTGGAAGAATCAAAGAAACAAAATGGTAATCAACGAAAGATATAGGTTGCAATCCGAGAGGTGGAAGCGTAGCCTGAAGCTTCAACGATTGTACTCTATTGATGAGTATGCCTTCCACAACCCTGGCAAAGTTTAGCCTTGGTGGCGGAAGGCGTCTAACAATAGTTAGAATAAACAGAAATGGTACTCAAACAAAATCTGTTAATCGCTTCTTGTTTTTTGATGAGCGAGCGCGGATGCATCGTATTTTTGTGCGTAGTTTTGGTGAGCTCGTTTGTGGATTTTTATTTTTCGTTCGTCGTGTTCAGCACCAAGCCAGCTTGGTAAGTGTTTTTGTATAGTTTTTGAAGGGAAAGGGCACCCCCTAGCCATATTCCCAAATGTCTAGCTCACGTGTGTCGCGTGATTTAACTGTTCGTTTTAACTTTCGAAAACCAGTAAGTCCAGATCTAATCGCGGACGCAATTGAAAACGCTGTAGGCCTTAACGATGTTCGGAATATTAATTGCTGGGACTACATGCAAGGAATGTATGAAGTTACGGTCTCTAAAACGGAAACAAAGTTTAAACTCCTGGAGAGCGGGATAGTTATCGAAAACGAGAGACATCTGCCGATAGCCGTAGGGTCAGGAATGAAAGTGATTTACATCAGAAAACTACCGGCCGAAATTAGCGACGCCGCAATAAGAGCTACCTTCGAAAAATATGGAGAAGTCCATATTTTTCGAAGAATTAGGTGTTAACAGGAAATATTTCGCGAAGTACCCCGGAATCGAACAAGGGGACCAACTCAACGTTAAATTAAACATGACGAAACCAGTCCCTAACTTTTTAGTTATTAACGGTTTTTCGGTCATGCTAAACTACCAAGGTCTGACGAAGGTATGCAGTCGCTGCAAACAGGAAAACCACACAGCCAGGACTGCCCCCAAAATCGCTGTGGGAACTGCGGACGAGTGGGCCACTCGCAACCCACATGCACAGAACCGTGCCAGACCTGTCAGGAGCCGGGACATCGTAAATATGAGTGCCCGAACACCCCCCGACATACACCATCGTCAGAGGATTCCCCCCCTCTAAAAAATAACGTTGACAAAGTTAGCGCAGCGTTACCTCTCGAAGGCAACGGTCCCCCCGCCAGTCTTTCACCACCAGCGGAGCCCCCCACCGTACACGACTCGGGAAAGGTAACTCAAGAAAAAGTTCAGTCGCCTGAGGAGTGCAACACCGAAAGCGTCATTCCTATCGAGGAAACCCCAGCAAGGGAAAATATAGTTAGTCTTCCAGAAAGCTCCGAGGAGAAGGAGGAGTTCCCCATGGATACGGCAAGGAGCCTCGACCCTCCCGGACGGACCGTCGGAAACCCCTGAAGTTGACGTCGTGGCATCGGTCAATGCCTACATGCAAGACCATAGCCCACTGTGTTTTACCCCCTCACAGAGTTCACATGGTTTTAACGGAAAGCACACACAGTGCTTAAGCAACACCGAAGCCAATAGGAAAGATCTGGAGCCATCCAGTAATAATACGGAGACCCCAAACGTCAAAAATGTGGCTCCAGTCTCGACTCTGAAGACCGAGACGACTTCACCACGTGGAAAAAACAAGGCAGGAGAAAGAAATCCAAAGCAACCGTCCCCTCCCCTCTGTAATTTTTAAATTCGGAGCGTTCAAGTTAATTACCCTGAACATTCAGGGAATGAATAATACCAACAAGCAAAATTGGCTGCACAGCTTCCTCACCAACACCACTTGGGACACCATCTTCCTGCAAGATACCCACATCAATCACCTCAGCACAGTGAAAAATCTGGAAAAAAATTGGGGGATTAAATCCTTCTGGAGCTTCGGGACGAACAGGTTTAGAGGAGTGGCGATTCTGTTCCATCCTAATTTTACCGGCAAAATCCTCTACTCGAAAAGAGACCAGGATGGAAGGGTTATTTCGGTAAACCTCCAACACCACAACTTTAACATTAAGCTGGTTAATGTTTATGCACCCTCAGGAAAGCCCGAAAGGAAAAAATTCCTACGTGAGCTTCAGCCACACCTCGAAGGTACGTCTGAGGTTATCCTGGGAGGTGACTTTAACTTTGTCATGGACACTGCCCTAGACAAAGAAGGGGGCGACCCTAAGCAAGGTGACGTAGGGAAGTACCAGCTTAACGACCTTTGTCAGGAGTTTAACCTCACTGATCCATGGTACCACCTCCATCCTGGGAAAAAAGGAACCACCTGGAAAAATACCCGGAACGTTAGCTCCAGACTAGAAAGATTTTATATCTCTCTGAATCTCCTGGACACACTCGGCAGCATAACAACTGATGACATCACACACAGAGCCCGTACTTCCGACCATGCCGCCGTACGTTTGTCTCTCGACCTTCCACCCTCTCGGTTCCACGGTAAGGGCTACTGGAGGTGCGACCCAGCACTCCTGGCCCTGCCGGACATCAAATCGGAACTAAAGCTTATCCTAACCCACCTCATAGGCGAGAGGAACACAGAAAATTTGGCCTTATGGTGGGACGACTTTAAAACCCAGTGCAAACACAACATCCGACAACTCGAAGCAAACTACAAGAGGAAAAACAGGGATGAAATCAGCAAACTGTATAAATTAATTGCCATTTCCAAGGCAGGCAGCAACAATAGCAACGTACCGCAAATCCAACACGCCATCCTACACTATCAGCAGAGGATTACCACACTGGAACAGGAAGCTATCCAAACTCTACAGATCAAAGCCAGGGCCGCCAAAGTTGTCGCCGAACAAAAATTTTCTAGAGCTTTCTACCATCAGATAAGGAAAGACAGAGAACGGAAAGACATCACAGAAATCTGGTACAACAACACGCACACTCAACAAAAACAGCACATCCTGAACGCCTTCCGTGACTACTACGAGCAACTCTACAGCTCAGAACCCCTGGATGAAACCCTGTGGCCCAGAATGTTAAAAAATAACGCTAAGCTCCCGGACCTCGTGCGGGAACAATTGGAAAATCCAATCTCATCCCAGGAGCTTGAAAACAGCATGAAAAGCTTTAACAAACATGCCGCCCCAGGAAGCGACGGCCTCCCCATCGAGTTCTACCGGGAGTTTTGGCCGACTCTGGGCCCAGCACTACTGGATGTCACCAACTTCTGCGCAGAACGAGGCATCCTGACAACCACCCAAAGAACAGGCATCATCACCCTCATCCCCAAAACAGGCGACCTGCGGAAAGTAAAAAACTGGCGACCCATCACCCTTCTCAATACAGACTACAAAATCTGGACGAAATGCCTGGCAAAGCGTCTCTCACACGCCCTGCCCCCCATCATTAGGAACAACCAAGCCTGTGCTATCCCAGGTAGGGGGATGGATCACAACATCTCCTTCCTCAGGGACGCCATCTCCTACCTGAAACACACAGAATCTGCAGCCATCCTCGTCACTCTGGATCAGAGCAAAGCGTTCGACAGAGTGTCACACAAACTTCTGTTCGCAACCCTAGCAAAACACAGTTTCGGCCCAAAATTCGCCCAACACATCCGCACAGTTTACCATGACATCCATAGTCAGGTCGGCATAAACGGAGTCTTAACGGACCCCCTACAGATTTCAAGAGGAGTCCGAACAAGGCTGCCCACTATCGCCAGTTCTATACGTCATCTTCAGAGAAATTCTGGCAAACATGATCAAAGAAAACCAGGAAATCCGGGGCATAGAGCTACCCCAACCCGCAGGCCCTTCCCTGAAATACTTTCTTTACGCAGACGACATCACCGTCGTAATGAAGGACAGGAAATCTTTACAAGGTCTGCACCACACAATTAACCTTTTCGAACGGGCCACCGGGTCGCAAATCAACTCGGAGAAAACGGCCTCGCTCCCGATCAGTCACCAGGCTAGGAAAACAGCCCGCTCCCCACCAGTTACGATTCTCGGAATCGACTTCGATAACACCAATTCATTCTGCAGTGCGAACAAGGTCACTTCAAAATTACATCAGATCGCAGAAAAGTGGAGCTCTTGCCCGATCGACCTTTACGGAAGGGCGCACATCGTTAAGCAGTTGATGATCCCGGTTATTATGTACTATGGCACGCCCCTAGACATCAACAAACAAGCCATACAAAAACTAGAGAGCATACTGTTCCGCTTTCTCTGGAAGGGAAAAAAGGACAAAATCAGAAGAATCAAGATGACCAGACCACTCTAAAACGGGGGCCTGAACATCCCCTTAATCCATGAAGCAATCACCGCCACCAGAATAGAAACCATCGTTAAAACACTTAGTAACCCAAGCCACATCGGACACGGCCTTACCAAGTACTGGCTAGGTACAAGCCTATGCAAGTACTTCGACATCTCCTATACTGGACCTCAAGCTATCTTCCCTCCAAAGTACTATAAAACCCTTTTGGACGCCATCAGGAAATTGACCCCTATCCTCGGAGGCACGAGCATATCGGCGCACCCCAGGACCGTTATCTACATCACTCTCAGGAACATAAAAGACACCGACCTTCCCACAGAAAACAACCTCCTGACGTGGAAAAACAACAGGCTGAACTTCCTCTACGCCACAAGGAAAGAGCTCAACTTTAAAATCACCCACAACATACTTCCAGTCAACACCAAGGTGTCCAAATGGAACAAGAGAGCCTCAGACAAATGCCTTTATTGCCAAGAGCCAGAGACCGCAGACCATCTCTTCTTCAACTGCTTCACCGCACAGGCAGTGTGGCGCCTTGTAGGAGACAGGTTCCGCACCACAATATCTCACAGGCAAGCTCTCCACCTTGACGACCCACCACCAGGCATGAACAAACAGCTTCAACTTCTCCTGACATACACCATCATAGAGTTCCGGTTCCATATCTGGAAAATTAGAAACATCGCCCTTTTCCAGAAGTGCAGGAAAGGCTTACCGGACATTCTAAGAAGCTGTAGATCATCAATTAGAAACTTCCTTGAAATGAAACTGTCAGAATTAGGCCCAACCCAGTTCCAGAGACAGTGGTGCTCCCCGAGCAACCTAGCCTACCTTTGGAACGGTAAGTTGAAAATCAAGATCTAAAACCCCCTCTCCCTTACAACCAATCAGGCCGCACGTTCAAAATTTAAACGTTTCCTCCATAGCCCCCGCTTGTCGTACGGCTTCAGCCGTGCGCTTTGAACTTCCGGTCGGCGGTCGTCGACCCTTATTTCTCTCTCTCCCTCCTCCTCCCTCTCGCTCCGCGCGCTCACACCACGTGAGCGCCCGGAGCGGGACGGTGTGGGGAGACTGCAATTTACGAGTCAGCCAAGGACGTGTTTCACACCGAGGCTACTCTAATCCTACACATACACTAGTTTCTTTCGTTACGTACATTGTAGCTGGTATACTGCTACCTTGAAGGGACTTTCCACTCCCTTCTAAAAGCAGCGTGATGGAAAATTTCTTAGGTGTCACCAGATTTTAGAATCTGTTCCTCCATCTTAAAGTTTACCCCCCCAGGTCGGGCTCTTTAGTCCGCGACAGAGATGATGACGGGTAACACCGTGTTCACAATAAAGTGATCGGTACTCGACTGATCTGTTAATCGCTTCTCGGCCTTTTGGCTAAGATCAAAGCGAGAAGTAGTGTTCTTAGCCTATTATGTTATTAAGAGAATATTAGTTTCTATGATATTTTATATGTTTTTTCTAAGTATTGCAGCTATATCGAGGCTTTTACAGACTTATTCTGAAGTTGTGACATCTGAAGACGAAGAAGTGCCTGGAGCTCGCCCCACGACTGCCACGATCTGCCCTGGTGAAGGACTACCTCGAAGATCAGCTCTCTCCGGTGCCGTGACGTCAGCAGTCCAGTTCCTGACCTGCCATCGACTCTGCCTGGAGCACTGGATCCTGTGGACGCGGACGCCTGAGGGAACTCCTGTGGTAAGACTGCTTTTACTTTCCCGTACTAGCACCTTAACATTAGTGAGATTCTCACACACCCCCCGTCTGGAATTATGACTACGTTTACTCCTGCACCAAGAGTCAGAACTCTTGGAATAGAAATAGGTCCAGAGATAGAAAAAAGAACTTTGGCAAAAGCCCTCAGTGACTGTATCGGACCTGAAAATATATCCGGGTTCACACCCTTTGGATCTGGCAGATTTCAGGTGGTTGTTAGGAACATCAAATCGAGGGATAAATTAATCCAAGGGTTTAAATGCAAGGAATATGTGATCTATCCCTTTGTGGTAGGTAGCACCCTGAAACCAATTACGATAAACAGGTTCCCTGTTGAATATCTAGAAGAGGGAACGGATGTTATCACGGAAATCTTTACGAAATGGGGAGTCGTTAGCAACGTGAAAGCTGCGAACGATACAGATTTCCCTGATTGGAAGACGGGTGAAGTCACTTTCCTTTTAGAAATGAAGACAGAAGTCCCAAATTTTGTCATCCTGGGATCTACCAGGGTAGTAGTAAACTTCCCCGGTGTAAGGAAGCAGTGTTTTAAGTGTGCTGCCCTAGGTCACCTAAGTGCAAACTGCCCCAAAAACAGATGTCGCAATTGTTCCTCAGCAGAACACACACTGGATAAGTGTAAGGCATCATGCCTAAAATGTGGGGATAAAACTCACAAAGTGAATGTCTGCCCTAACAGAACAACAGCAGAAAGAACAGGAGGCACCATTTCTCCCAAGTCTGTACCCTTACAGACGATCCCTGCAGGAGACTCTCTATCCGTAGTGACAGAAACCGCCTCTACAGATCCTAACGCGTTCCCAGCACTTTCTGCCGCCACCACAGTTCAACAACCCAATAAAGACATAAGAAGAAAAAACGAAGTAGGGAATATCGCCACCGCCACCTCCGATAAAGGAAAAACAGCTCAACAGGCCCATATACAGACAACAGAACAGCATGCCATCACCACCGAAAAAGCCAATAAAAAGAAGACAACGATAATAAAGCCCAACCATGTGGAAGATTTTCCAACCTTGAAGACAGCACATATGCAAACAGAAAACGAGCAGGGAGAAAATAAAGAAACAAAAAGAATAGAAGAGGAAGAAGAAGAAGAACAAGATGAAACAGAGGTACAAGAAAAACAGAGGGAAACCGTACATGAAAATAATACCCCGACAACTCCCAAGCCCTCAGAAGCAGAAACCGAGAAAACAGTAATTACACAAAGCACCCCCAGAACTCCCTATAGGTACAGCGGGCCGACCAGTGAAATAGTGACCATAGAAAGGAAAAAGGAATTGATGAGTATAGACACCACCATGTTCTGGGAAATGGGAAATATCCTAAAAGAACACTTTGAAGGAAAGCGAACGACCTGTCTGAAAGTTAAAAAAATGATAGATCAGGACAAACCTTATTTCCATTTCAATAAATGGAGCCATAACAGGAAAGTAGGAATGGTTTGGGGAAACCGCTGGATATACAACATCACCTCAATGGATCCAAGTGACTTTTATCCCCTACTTGATTTTACTGAAGAAGAAGGAAAGGAGCTGTATAGTAGCATCACGGACCTCATGGAAGACAGAACACTAATCAAAGAAATTTTGCGAGCGTATTATAAGGTACACCCGGACATATAGAAGGTGAAGAGTCCCTCGAACCCGAGCAGCGAAGGCAAACATCGAAGCGGTGCAGGCCCTAAGGGACTGCACCACTCGGGCGAGGGCCTTCCCTCCTCTCTGAGCCACGTGAACCCATTTAAAAAACTTCAATAAAGTCTCATTATATATATAAAAAAAAAAAAAAAAAAAAAAAATTAATTTTAAACCTAAGTTTAAACTTTACGGACATAACCTAATATTAGTTCAAAATTAATGCCTGTCTTACCATGCGCTCTACGGGCAAACCCAAACGGGGTAGAGTGCATGGTAAACAGAAACTGGCCAAGGGTCTGGCACCTTAAGTCAGTTAGATCCTCAACCTAAACTTAGTACACATTACATATTCCCACCCACTTCAAGTCCAGATTTTCTTCCAACTATCCTATAATTCTTCTAACTTCAGACCATAAGCTTCAACAGGGTTCCCAGGCTTGCAAAATCTATACACCCCTCTGACTCATTCAGTGGCCAGAGAGGGCTAGGACAGAACAAGCCAATAGGAACTTAATAGATTAAAAATGGTAACTCACAAAAGGAACAGGGTATGGTTAAAGAAGTGGAAGCGGAGGCTGAAGCTTCGATAACTGTACTCTAAAATGAGTATGTCTTCCATTGGCCCTGGCTGAGATATGCCCTGGTCATGGATGGCTCCTAACTAAAGTTGGCACATTTAGTCAAAATGGTACTCAAACATAATCTGTTAATCTCGGCCTTTTGGCTAAGACCTAATTGAGAGCTCTTGGCTACAGGCAAATTGTAGTATCTGTTCTTTTACGAATAGATAGAACTTCGGCCGCCCGGCTAAACCAGATAGTAGTATCTGTTTTATCGGCTTAATATCTAACTGAGTCTCAACTGAGGCACTGGATATCAAGCTGATACGATAGATACTGAGCAGTACCCGTTTTTCTTAAAACGGGACTACTACAGTCCTACAGGACCGAGAAACCCCGGACTGGGGTAAAAACAAACACTGTTTATTTTTCAGAGGTGCATGCTGGAATCACATAGCACCGGCTCCATCCCAGCTCTAAATTAGGCTGAGGCCGAGTGAGGACACTGCACTGCCCCCCCCCTCTCCCAACACTACGCGTTTTTCCCCCAGTACCCGGATAAGGTTTTTCGGTCCCCCCCAGATGGCTCCTCCTACCTTTAGCCGGCCGAACACCCTGCAAATTCAGGTGCCTGGTGAAGAAGAAGTAGACGCGAGAGATTTCCTAAGAGAATTAATTAAATTTATAGGAAATGACAAGGACATCACCTGGATTACCCATTTCTCGGGTAACAGGTTCCAGGTCACAGTAAGCCCTAGAGAAAGGCTAGAGATTTATTAATTGAGGGATTTCCCTATAAAAATAAAATCATCGTGCCTGAGACAATCGGACTCCCTCGGAAAATTATCCGAATCCAACGAGTTCCCATAGAACTAGAGGACAGTTGGATCAAGGAGAGTCTAACAAAATATGGCCGGGAAATTAGCATACGGCGAAAATACCATGAAGAGTTTCCTCATATCCAGAATGGAAATATGACAATTTCCATATTAATGGAGAAACCAGTCCCTAATATCTTAACAGTAGCGGGCTGGAAACTCCTAATGAATTATGCTGGTGTAGTGCGTCTGTGCACTAGGTGTAAGTCTGCAGACCATCTAAGCGCAGACTGCCCATCCAGAAAAGAAAAGAAACCAGCAGAGACAAACAACATGAAGGAACCAGTAAATATAGAGGACCCTAACAATTTAGTGGAAATCCCAGAACCAGACAGAGAAAAGGAGGCACAATGCTCAGCATCAACAGAAGAAAAACAAAAGGAAACAGAGAATTTAGAGGAAAAAGAACCCACTGAAGAACCACTCAACACTAGAGAGTTAAGAAGTGAAGATAAGAAAAAGGAGAAACCTTCTTATTCACAAGCTTTAGTTGGAGAAAACTCTCTAACTAAAGAAGAACTTGCGAGTATTTGTGGCGATGACAGAACCACCACTGTTGAGATAGGAGAGGAAATGCTCAGAAGGTTCCATGGGAAGAAAAAAGCTGCGCAAAAAATCAGGAAAACCTTTGGAACCAAGGAAGAGCCTTTCTTCTTCTATAACGAAAGGAAAAGCAACAGAACGGTGGGTTTGTCATGGGGAGGAGTCATCTTCCGAGATGTCTATAAAATAGAGCCTAGGGATTTCGAAGGCTTTATGAACATGCTTCATGAGGATGCGATGGCAGCTTATGATGCTGTCTACTCCTTTATAAGAGACGACACTGTAAAGTTGATCCCAACGGATTAAGTGGAGTCTCTTATAAAAACGGAGGCATAATAATAATAGCTAACGTTACTTTTCAGGCAAGTTAGAGTATGGAAAACTTAGAGCAGGACCCTACATCACAGCAGGAAAGACCAACTTCAGGTGGCCACCAAAAGTGGTCTCTGGGATGCAGGAACTGCGAAAAGTTGCCAAGTGCTCTAAAAATACCTCTCCCAATTTTATGTTAATATTTAAATACCTCCTTACTTTAGCTATCTCTTTATGTATATTAAAAGAGAAAAAAAAAATTTTACTTAATTTTATACTTAACATTTTATATTTATATTTAATATATTAATTTTCCTTTCCACTAACCTTACGCAGAAGTAACTGCCTACTATAAAGAGGAGGTATGAATAATTAATAGTTTAATTTAAGTTTCCTTTTTTAGATACTAACCTCCTGTCTCACCAAGCCGTCCCAAGACTAACTCTAACAACTTTTGGGACGACGAGGTGAACAGAACCCAGGGAAGGGACTGGCACCATCGCTGGGAAGAAACCCACCCAGCCCACCCACTTCAAGCCCAGATGTTTATGTTTTCATCTGTCCTATCAGTCTTTTCTTCAGACTATAAGTTTCAACAGGATTCCCAAGCCTGGAAAGTCTATAGACCCTCTCGACTCAAACAGTGGCCAGAGAGGGCTAGGACGAAACAGGCAAATGGGAATTTAATACGAATAGATAGAACTTCGGCCGCCCGGCTAAACCAGATAGTAGTATCTGTTCTTATCGGCTTAATATCTAAATGAGCTTCAACTGAGGCACTGGATATTAAGCTGATAAGATAGATACAGAGCAGTACCCGTTTTTCTCAAAACGGTACTACCACAGTCCTACAGGACCGAAAAACCCCGGACTGGGGTAAAAACAAACACAATTTTTTTTCAGAGGTGTTAGCTGTACTCACATAGCACCGGCTCCATCCCAGTCTTTACCCTACATGATCCCTCTTTACAGGGAGATAGGTAAATTAGGCTGAGGCCGAGTGAGGACACTGCACCCCCCCCCCTCTCCAAACACTACGCGTTTTTTCCCCCAGTCCCTGGTTAGGTTTTTCGGTCCCCCCGGATGGCTCCCTCTACTTTTAGCCGGCCGAATACCCTGCAATTCCAGGTGGCAGGAGATGAAGAAGTGAGTGATGACAGAGAGCTTTTAAGACAAATCAGCCATTTAGGCAATGCAAAAGATGTCACCTGGATTACCCATCTCCCGGGTAACAGGTACCAGATAACAGTAAGCCAAAAGGCCAGAGATAAGATGCTGGAAGGTTTCCCGTTCAATAATGAAATCATCATCCCTAATACTATCGGGCTCCCACGCAAAATAATTCGCTTGCAGAGAGTGCCGATAGAGCTATTGGATGATTGGATCAGAGAAAGCTTAGAAAAGTATGGGCGGGAAATATCTATAAGGAGGAAATGCCATCCAGAATTCCCCTCCATCAAAACCGGAGATATGACCTTTTCCATGCTTATGGAAAAACCAGTTCCCAACATTCTAGTAGTAGCAGGATGGAAACTGCTAATGAATTACGCAGGGGTCGTCTGCCTGTGCACAAGGTGCAATTCCAAAGAACACCTTAGTGCGGACTGCCCAAAAAGAAGAAAAGAAACAGTCAAAACAACTGAAGACACAGAAAGCCCTCCATCTCCTGTAGATCCCGTGCAAACAGACAAGGAAGGGGATGTAGGAGGCACGGTATACCAAAAGGAAGATCAAGAAATAGAAACAGTAGTCCAAAATAAACCCCCTGAAGAAATAACCAACACCCGGGAAACTGAGGAGCGAGGACAAGGAAAAAAAGAAGGAGAAACCTGCTCATCCAAATACGTTAACCAAAGAGGAACTGAAAAAAATATGTGAGGATAAAAACACCTCCATTATTGAAATAGGTCAAGAGATGCTGAGAAGGTTCAATGGAAAGAAGAAGGCCGCCCAAAAAATTAAGAAAACCTTTGCAACTAAGGACGAGCCTTTCTTCTTTTACGATTTAAAATCAACCGACAGAACTGTGGGACTCTCATGGGCAGGTCATATCTTCCGTGACGTCTACAAGATACAGCCCAGTGACTTTGACGGCTTCATGAATATGCTGCCAGAAGATGCAATGTCAGCTTATGATGCCGTCTACTACTTTATAATAGACGAAACTTTAAAAGAAATCCAAAATTAAGTGGAGTCTATTATAAAGGGGAAAGTCACGTAGATAACTATAAATTTAATTTTCAGGCAAGTTAGAGTATGGAAAACTTAGAGCAGGACCCTACATCACAGCAGGAAAGACCAACTTCAGGTGGCCACCAAAAGTGGTCTCTGGGATGCAAGAACTGCGAAAAGTTGCCAAGTGCTCTAAAATACCTCTTCTTAATTTGTTAAAATACCTCCTATCTTTAACTATCCCTTTAATAATAATATATATAATAATAATTTTTTAATAATATTTTAATAAAAAAAAAAAAAATTTAAATTCAACCTAACCTTATATTTATACTTATTTTTCCTTTCCACTAACCTTACGCAGAAGTAACTGCCTACTACAACTAGATGGTATAAATAACCAATAGTTTAAGTTAAAGTTCCTTTTATAGTTACTAACCTCCTGTCTCACCAAGACTAACCTTAACCTCACTTGGGACGACGAGGTGAACAGAACCCAGGGAAGGGACTGGCACCTTCGCTGGGAAGAACCCCAACCAAAGTATATTTAAGTAATATAAAATAGAAACCCACCCAGCCCACCCACTTCAAGCCCAGATGTTTATGTTTTCATCTGTCCTATTAGTCTTTTTCTTCAGACCATAAGTTTCAACAGGATTCCCAAGCCTGGAAAGTCTATAGAACCTCTCGACTCAAACAGTGGCCAGAGAGGGCTAGGACGAAACAGGCAAATGGGAATTTAATAGATCCAAAATGGTAATTCACAAAGGGTAATAGGGTACGGTTAGAGAAATGGAAGCGGAGGCGGAAGCTTCGCTAACTGTGCTTTATAAATGAGTATGTCTTCCATGTTCCTTGGTGAAGGTTTGCCCTGGGCATCTGAGATGTCTAACAACAGTTAGAACAGAGAGTGGTACTCAAACATAATCTGTTAATCTCGGCCTTTTCCTAAGCTTATTTTTTTTTATTTTTATTTAGAAAGATAGTATTTGCTCTTATTAGCCATTTGGCTAAGAGCATCGGACCGTATTGGTTTTTTTGGCTTTTTGCCTTAACTTTATTTTTTCAGAAGAGAAGTAGCTTGGAGCTCGCCCCACCTTTGCCACGAGCTGCGCCTGGTTTGGACTACTTTTAGGACTACCTCGAGGATCAGCTCACTCCTTCCCGTGCCGTGACGTCATCGACCCAGTTCCTGCTACGTGGAAATTCCTCCCTGCCTGGACCGAGGATTGAAAAGACACGGATGTCCGAGGAAGCTTCGAGCCTGCCACACCCTGAAGAATAAAGGCGTTGATGGTAAGATCTTTCCTTTTGTTCTTTTTTGGCTGGGGATCTTCCCCTTTTTCCCCGCCCAACTGGTTAAATTTAAATTTAAGAACATTTTAAACTTAACAATGTATGCCCAACAACTAAAACGTACACGACCACTAAAAGTACCACAATCTTTAAACAGAGACAACACACTCCAATTTGAAATAAAAACACCAGGTAATAACATAAACCCACGAGAAGTACTTAGCGAACTCAGCACACAGCTAACTGACAATAAGGATATCATTTGGATCACGACTTTATCGGGAAACCGATTTCAAATCACACTAAAAAATTCTGAAGCCAGGAACCACCTCTTAAAAGGTTTTAAAATAAAAGGAACTGAAGTCGTCCCCCTTACTATCGGGGTACAAAGGAAAAGGATCACAATAAAACGTGTACCAATTGAGATTGACGACATTTGGCTAAAAGACGCTTTGGAAAACTTTGGTAAGGAGATCACTATCAAAAGACAGGTTTTTTCAGACTTCCCCATGTACAATCTGGCTACGTGACCATCGACATGATAATGGACAAACCGGTCCCAAATATCATGTATATAGCGGGCTATAAATTGATTTTGGAGTACCCGGGAGTGGTACAACAATGTGCCAAATGTAATGCCCAGGGTCATGTAGCCAGGGAAGGAGATCCCCTCTCCTGGCAAACCCAATACTAAATCCAAATGAACAGACACAACACAGCAGAAACCAACAACACTTGACACAGAGACACTAACAGAAACAATACAACAGGAAACCAGCACACCAACAGAAACCAACGAAACCGATCAGAACACAGAAACAGTAACACATATACCGGATACCAACACTGACACAACAAACCCCCCACCTATCATCGAAATACAGGAACAAAACAACACAGACATTAGAAACACAAAACAACACAAAAAAGCCCAAAAACAAAAAACAAAACCACGAAACACACACAGACAACAGTAATGAGGAAATCACAGAAATACTAATACAGGAAACACGTACAACAAGATCACAGGCGCGCCAACAACAACAGGCCACAGAGGAAAACAACACAAAACCCACAGTCTTCCTTGTTGATGACACGCACTTCCCAGACAAATGTGAAAAACAACCGACAGTGGAAGTTGGTTTCACAAGTGGGTTACCAGCACGACTTCATTTCAACTGGGAGGATATGAGTTTCCCGGTCGATATAGAAGACCTTAGGGACCAGTTAGAAGGCGTTTGTAAAGCTCGTAAAGTCGATTGGAACCCCAAAATGGAGGAGGCAATAAGTGACGCCATGAGGAAGGCAAGACTCGTGTACGACATTCCTGTAGAAAAATGACAGCGACAATCAAAATTGCAACCCTGAACGCTCAGGGCTTTAAGAACTTACACAAACAGGAAAATGTAATAACCAAAATGCAACAACGAAACATACAGTTCTTACTGATTCAAGAGACACATATAAATTCTATACGAGAAATACAAAAAATTGAACAGATATACCACCTCCAAAGCTTCTGGAGTTTCGGCACCGATCGAAGCAGAGGAGTAGGTATTCTAGTCAAAACACCTATGATAGGGAACATCAAAAACATACGTCGGGACATAGAGGGAAGAATCATTACAATTGATTGGACCCTCGACAATATTACATATAAAATCGCCAGTATATATGCACCGAACAGGGAGGCAGAAAGACACATCTTTTTGGCAGACTTGCACAACTACCTAGCAGGGCACGATTTCCTCATAATTGGAGGAGACTGGAACTGTGTAGAGGTACCCAACAGGGACAAACGGGGCGGAAACATATCCACAGGGAACTCGGGAGCGGCAGAAATCATCAAAATATGCCGTGAAACAAATATAACAGATTACTGGGTATCAAAAAAAGGAAACCTTTTCTCCGGAACTTGGAGCAACAATAGTAAGGATATACACACACGAATAGACAGAATATACACAACAACATCCTTAGCAACGGGTAAAGGGACCATAGAACATATTAACATGAATACAGCTGAACACGTCTCAGACCACAAGATGGTAGAAGCCAAAATACCTTTGGTACGAGGCATGGAAACAGGACCAGGGTACTGGAAACTGAATACCAGCCTCCTCCAGGATTTGGTTATAAAAATAAAGTACGAACAACTATGGCATGAAAACCAAACAGACCAGGAAGAAATCCAAAATTGGTGGATCAAAATGAAAAACCTCACCGCGATTTTCTTCCAAAACACAGCAAAAGACAAACTACATGAACAGAGAGAAAAACGCAAACACCTTTACAGAGAACTTACGCTATTTTCACGCCACAAACCACCGGGGTCGTTAAACCACCAGGTAATCAAACAAATACAAGACGACATTCGGGCATTAGATCTGGAATAAGCCCGAAAATATAAATGGAGAATTAGAGCCCATTGGCTACTCCAAGAAACCGACAATGCGGACTTTTACGAGAGATTACAAAACAACCATGCCGCCAACATAATCAGAAACATAAAAGATCAAAACGACAAAATCGCGAACACTACCCCGGAGATAGCTCAGGCTTTCTACCAACACTACACAAACTTATTCACACGAACAACCGATGAACCGACCGAGTGGGAAAACATTGATTTCCCACAAACCCTAGAACACCATCAAGCATATCAAGAAAAAAGAATTACACTAAATGAAGTGACTGAAGCGATTAAATCCTTCAGCAACAAAAAACACCCAGCATTGATGGCTTACCAATCGAATATTATAAAACTTTCCCTCATCTTGTAGGGCCGACATTAACAGACCTCTTCAATACCTTTCTGGACGAAAACCAAATTTATGAGGACTTCAAAAGAGGCCTCACCATCTTTATTCCGAAAACAGGCGACAACACACACGAAATTAAAAACTGGCGACCGATCACATTAACAAACACTGACTACAAGATTTTCACAAAAATACTAGACAACAGGATTAAAATGACACTTCCATACCTAATAAAATCAAACCAAACAAGCAGTGTACCAAACAGAAGTATACATTTAAATTTAAACTTAATACGCGATGTCATTAATTACGCAAACAAGAAAGAAACAAACCTTTATCTTGTAAACTTAGACTTGGCTAAAGCCTTTGACTCAGTGCGACACGAATATATGTTCGATACACTTAAAAATTTCGGAGTACATCCAAAACTAATACAATGCATAAAAACAATATACCAAGACAGCACTACACAACTACAAATAAACGGCCAAATAACGGATCCTATTACAATACGGAGGGGGGTGAGACAGGGCTGCCCACTCAGCCCAACCCTCTTCACGTTATGCATGGAACCGTTATTACAAGCCATTCAAACGAACAAAAATATTGCTGGAATGAGTTTGCCTGGCAGAGCGCACGAGGAATGCAAGGCGTTCTGCCACGCAGACGACATCACAGCAACTATAACCCATAAGGAATCTCTACACACACTCATAAAAATTACAGAACAGTTTAGTAAACTATCAGGCTTAAAGCTAAATCACGCAAAAACCGCTTTAAAACACATCAACAACACAAATGAGACTCCACCACAAGGATGGAACATAGTTACAGGACCACTTACAATCTTAGGAGTCCCATTCACACACCACGAAGTGAAAATTTCCGCACGCGACATAACGCAGACAATTAAAAAGAAAATGCAAGACTGGAAACCAAGCATGTTTTCGCTACAAGCGCGTGCTCGGATAATAAATACTATATTTGTTCCAGCAATACTATACACAGCGCAAGCCCAACCAAAACACTAAAGAAATGGCAGTCGATGGCGTACCGCTACTTCTGGGGCTATAAAGCTGAAGAGGCCGCCAGAGACGAAATGTATGGGCCAAAAACACAGGGAGGATATGACTTCCCACATTTCAAATATAAAATACTAGCCGCAGCCATGAAAATGATCAAGAAAGTACTCCAGAACGAACAAGCCAAATGGTTCGCCAGATATTGGCTTGGAATAAAAATTCCCCTATTTGGCGAAACCAAAACCACAGGACCGATTACACTAGAAACAACACAATATTATTCAAACATAATAACAGAATTGACAAACCTCAAGAATAAGGGAGAAGTTTTTGATCTATCATCCGATAGTCTTCTCCAACTAACACAGAAATTAACACCTTACAGTTTACAAAAACACCCGAGGCAGACCACAGAAACAACTTGGCAGAACATACACAAACAGGGAGTTACATATCCATCAAGAAGTGCTCTTGCGTGGAGAATGGCTCATGCCTTTTTCCCAACGCGGCACGAACTGTATAGAAGAGGTAAACAGCCACATAGAACATGCGTTTTTTGCCCTGGGGAAGAGACAATCGAACACCTCTTGTTCGATTGCCCAGTTGCGCAAGGCGTATGGAACTATGTGGCAAACAAGTTCAATATTCCTCTTCCCACAAAACAAACGATAGTATACTTCCACATAGACACCAAACCTATAAAAAACTTACTACTCCTATACACCATTAAGGAACTACGATTCCCTATTTGGAAGGTTAGAAACGCTACAGCGTATTCTATCCACAACCTGGGATTATTGGACATTTTAGCCACAGCCAGATGTTCAATAAGGAACTACATGAACACGAATCTCACGCTAATGGGAGAGTATAACTTCACCAGAAGATGGTGCACACCTCCCATTTTAGCAAGTATACACGAGGGGAAACTCCGCTGTCACTTCTAACACAAACACACAAACAACATTTGCACACTTTGGAATTAATGGCTTTCGAACAGACTTTCTTGCAGGGACTTTAGAGTATGGAAGATTTTAGGACACTACATCGCAGCAGGGATGACCAACTCAGGATAGCCGCTGGGATGGAAGAGCTATAAACCTACCAAGTGCTCTAAAGGTATGAATTTAGATGAATCCCAAATATTAACACCTTACTAACCCCCCCCTCCAAAAAAAAAAAAAAAAAAAATTTCTTTCCCCTTGTTTGCATGCTACTAACCTTACCCAGAAGTAACTGAGGAACAGGATATATGCTAACAAAAAACTCAGTATTAACAACTAATTTTTGTACCCTACTAACCTTACCCAGAAGTAACTGAGGAACAGGGATAGGATAATACTAAACCTACTAATATAGAACTAACCATTAATTCTTTGAGAAACATGCCAAAATAACCAATTAAGAATTATAGATAAATTAACTAAAATAACTAACAAACTAACCTCCTGCCTACCCTTGCTGTCCCAGGGCTAAACCTAACATTGGCTTCTGGGACAGCATGGGGGACAGAATCTAGGAAGGGTTCTGGCACCCCTCGCTAGAAAGAACCTCCACCTCTATAATAGCATATTTTAATACAGGAACCCACCCTGCCCACCCACTTCAAGCCCAGTTTTTTTCTTCAACTTTTCTATCTTTCTTCTTACTTCCAAACTATAGTTTCAATAGATCTCCCAGGCCTGTAAAGTCTACAAACCCCTCTGCTTAAGTGTAGCCAGAGTGGGCTACGACTGCACGGACCAATGGGAGAATCACAGAGACAAAATAGTAACTCACAAAAGATATAAGGTATAACTAGCGAGGTGGAAGTGTAGCCGGAAACTTCAATAATTGTATTTTATAAATGAGTATGTCTTCCACGACCTCGGCAGAGCAACCCCCTGGTAATGGAAGACGTCTAACAATAGTTAGAATAAACCAAAAGGGTACTCAAACAAAATCTGTTAGTTATTATCGCTTCTCGGCCTTTTGGCTAAGACCTAACTGAGAGCTCCTGACTACAGGCAAATTGTAGTATCTTTTACGTTCTTTTACGAATAGATAGAACTTCGGCCGCCCGGCTAAACCAGATAGTAGTATCTGTTCTTATCGGCTTGATATCTAACTGAGTCTCAACTGAGGCACTGGATATTAAGCTGATAAGGTAGATACAGAGCAGTACCAGTTTTTTAAAACTGGTACCACTAGAGTCCTACAGGACCGAGAAACCCCGGACTGGGGTAAAAACAAACACTGTTTTATTTTTCAGAGGTGCATGTTGGAATCACATAGCACCGGCTCCATCCCAGCTCTAAATTAGGCTGAGGCCGAGTGAGGACACTGCACTCCCCCCCTCTCCCAACACTACGCGTTTTTCCCCCAGTACCCGGATCAGGTTTTTCGGTCCCCCCGGATGGCTCCTCCTACATTTAGCCGGCCGAACACCCTGCAATTTCAGGTGCCAGGAGAAGAGGAAGTTGATGAAAGAAAGCTTTTAAAAGAAATAATCAGTTTTATCGGAAGTGAGAAAGACATCACCTGGATTACCCATCTTCCGGGTAACAGGTTTCAACTCACTGTTAGCCAAAAGGCCAGGGATAAATTATTAGAAGGTTTTCCTTATCAAAATGTAATCATTACACCAGATTCAGTCGGAATCCCTCGAAAAATTATACGTTTACAGATGGTTCCTATTGAATTGGAGGATTCATGGATAAGGGAAAGCCTATCCAAGTATGGTCGGGAAATTTCCATTAGACGGAAATGTCACGAACATTTCCCTTCCATACTAACTGGAGATATGACAATCTCCATGTTGATGGAGAGAACAGTGCCAAACATCATGGTGGTAGCAGGTTGGAAGCTCCTCATGAATTACGCAGGAGTTGTCCGACAGTGCACGAGGTGCAACTCTACGGAGCACCTCAGTGCAGAGTGTCCAAAAAGACAAAGAGGAAAAGAAATGACTGAAAGTACCGCTACATCCCCTGTAATTATCCCACAACCAAATAAGGAAGGGGATGTAGGAAATCCAGCAAAACCGGAAGTACTACCAGAAAACAAAGCCCAAGAGGAACCCACTAAAAAACCAGTCAATAACCGTGAACTCAGAAGCGATGATAAGAAGCAGGATAAAGCAGGAAATATAACAGCTAAGAAAAACAGACTAACTAAAGAGGAACTTCAACAGATATTGGAGGATAAAGAAACCACTACTGCTGATATAGGGGAAGAAATGCTCCGAAGGTTCCATGGGAAGAAGAAGGCAGCACAAAAAATTCGGAAAACCTTTGGAACCAAAGAAGAGCCTTTCTTCTTCTATAATATAAACCGAATCAATGGAAGTGTGGGTTTTTCATGGGCAGGTACCATCATAAAGGACGTGACCAAGGTAGAGCCCAGTGACTTTGAGGGCTTCCTGAACCTGCTACCTGAAGATGCTATGGCAGCTTATGACGCGGTTTTCTCCTTTATAGTAGACGACACTGTAAAAGAAATCTCAAACACTTGAGTGTCGTCTGTTATAAAGGGGAAAGTCATAACTTTATTTTTCAGGCAAGTTAGAGTATGGAAAACTTAGAGCAGGACCCTACATCACAGCAGGAAAGACCAACTTCAGGTGGCCACCAAAAGTGGTCTCTGGGATGCAAGAACTGCGAAAAGTTGCAAAGTGCTCTAAAATACCTCTCTTAAATTTAATCTTAAAAACTCCTTACTTTAGCTATCTCTTTATAATAAAAAAAAAAAATTATTAATTTTTATATTTATACTTATATATTTATATGCTTATAAATTAACATTTTTATTTAATATATTAAATTTTCCTTTCCACTAACCTTACGCAGAAGTAACTGCCTACTACAACAAGGAGGTATAGATAATCAATAGTTTAAATTAAAGTTCCTTTTATAGATACTAACCCCCTGTCTCACCAAGCCGTCCCAAGTCTAACCTTAACCTCACTTGGGACGACGAGGTGAACAGAACCCAGGGAAGGGACTGGCACCTTCGCTGGGAAGAACCCCAACCAAAGTGTATTTAAATAGATTAAGATAGAAACCCACCCAGCCCACCCACTTCAAGCCCAGATGTTTATGTTTTCATCTGTCCTATCAGTCTTTTCCTTCAGACCATAAGTTTCAACAGGATTCCCAAGCCTGGAAAGTCTATAGACCCTCTCGACTCAAACAGTGGCTAGAGAGGGCTAGGACGAAACAGGTAAATGGGAATTTAATAGATCCAAAATGGTAATTCACAAAGGGTCATAGGGTACGGTTAAAGAAGTGGAAGCGGAGGCGGAAGCTTCGATAACTGTACTTTATAAATGAGTATGTCTTCCATGTTCCTCGGTGAAGGTTTGCCCTGGGCATGGAAGATGTCTAACAACAGTTAGAACAGAGAGTGGTACTCAAACATAATCTGTTATTTTACGAATAGATAGAACTTCGGCCGCCCGGCTAAACCAGATAGTAGTATCTGTTCTTATCGGTCTAATATCTAAATGAGTTTCAACTGAGGCACTGGATATTAGGCTGATAAGATAGATACAGAGCAGTACCCGTTTTTCTCAAAACGGTACTACTAAAGTCCTACAGGACCGAGAAACCCCATTTTTACTGGGGTAAAAACAAACACTGTTTTTTTTCAGAGGTGCATGCTGGAATCACATTGCACCGGCTCCATCCCAGCTCTAATTTAGGCTGAGGCCGAGTGAGGACACTGCACTCCCCCCCTCTCCCAACACTACGCGTTTTTCCCCCAGTACCCGGATCAGGTTTTTCGGTCCCCCCGGATGGCTCCTCCTAGTTTTAGCTGGCCGAATACCCTGCAGTTTCAGGTGCCAGGAGATGACGTCGATGAGAGAGATCTCCTAAAAGAAATCATCGCCTTCTTGGGCAATGACAGAGATATCACCTGGATTACCCAGCTCTCGGGTAACAGGTTTCAAATGACCGTCAGCCAAAAGGCCAGGGAAAAGTTGTTAGAAGGATTTCCCTATAAAGATAAAGTAATCACACCAGATACAGTCGGAATCCCTCGGAAAATTATCCGCTTGCAGAGGGTTCCGATTGAATTAGAGGATGCCTGGATAAAAGAAAGTTTATCCAAGTATGGGAGGGAAATCTCCATCAGACGGAAAAGTCATGAGCATTTCCCTTCCATACTAACTGGAGATATGACCATCTCCATTTTAATGGAGAAAACGGTTCCCAATATCATGGTGGTAGCAGGCTGGAAGCTCCTCCTTAATTATGCAGGAGTTGTTCGACAGTGCACGAGGTGCAACTCTACAGAGCACCTCAGTGCGGACTGTCCTAAGAAAAATAAAGTAAAAGTAAGGGATGAAGGAAGCACTATATCTCCTGTAATTATCCCACAACCAGATAAGGAAGGGGATGTAGGAAATCCTGCAAAAATAGAAGTACCACCAGAAACCAAAGTTCAAGAAGAACCCACTAAAAAACCAGGCAGTAATCGCGAACTGAGAAGCGATGAGAAAAAAAAGGAGAAGTCAGAAAATACAGCAGCTATGCAGAACAGACTAACCAAAGAAGAACTAAACCAGGTGCTTGAGGATGATCAAACTACTACCGTTGACATAGGGGAAGCGATGCTCCAAAGGTTCCATGGGAAGAAGAAAGCAGCTCAAAAACTACGGAAAACCCTTGGAACCAAAGAAGAGCCTCTCTTCTTCTATAACGTAAACAAAATCGATGGAAGTGTGGGTTTTTCATGGGCATGTACCATCATCAAGGACGTCACAAAGGTAGAGCCCAGTGACTTTGAGGGCTTCCTGAACCTGCTACCTGAAGACGCTATGGCAGCTTACGATGCAGTTTACTCCTTTATAATAGACGACACTGTAAAAGAAATCTCAAATTGAGTGTGGTCTGTTATAAAGGGGAAAGTCATAACTTTATTTTTCAGGCAAGTTAGAGTATGGACAACTTAGAGCAGGACCCTACATCACAGCAGGAAAGACCAACTTCAGGTGGCCACCAAAAGTGGTCTCTGGGATGCAAGAACTGCGAAAAGTTGCCAAGTGCTCTAAAATACCTCTCTTAATTTATATTAATCTTTAAATACCTCCTTACTTTTGCTATCTCTTTATATTAAAAAAAAAAAAATTTAATTATTATAATTTATTTAATTTTATATATATATTTTTAACACTTTATATTTATATATTCCTTTCCACTAACCTTACGCAGAAGTAACTGCCTATTACAATTAGGAGGTATAGATAACCAATAGTTTTAATTAAAGTTCCTTTTATAGATACTAACCCCCTGTCTCACCAAGCCGTCCCAAGTCTAACCTTAACCTCACTTGGGACGACGAGGTGAACAGAACCCAGGGAAGGGACTGGCACCTTCGCTGGGAAGAACCCCAACCAAAGTTCATTTAAATAGTTTAAGATACAAACCCACCCAGCCCACCCACTTCAAGCCCAGATGTTTATGTTTTCATCTGTCCTATCAGTCTTTTCTTCAGACTATAAGTTTCAACAGGATTCCCAAGCCTGGAAAGTCTATAGACCCTCTCGACTCAAACAGTGGCTAGAGAGGGCTAGGACGAAACAGGCAAATGGGAATTTAATAGATCCAAAATGGTGATTCACAAAGGGTAATAGGGTACGGTTAAAGAAGTGGAAGCGGAGGCGGAAGCTTCGCTAACTGTGCTTTATAAATGAGTATGTCTTCCATGTTCCTTGGTGAAGGTTTGCCCTGGGCATGGGAGATGTCTAACAACAGTTAGAACAGAGAGTGGTACTCAAACATAATCTGTTAGTTATCAAGGTCAACGAAGAGCTGACCAAGTCAGGCACTACTTTAAGGATTAGCTTGTAAGCGGACGGTCGTTTGACATCGAAGCGGGTCACCTAGCGGCTCCCGATGTCAAAGCGAGCGTCAGCCGACGGCGGAAACCCCGGACCGGGGAAAAATGAAACACGTGGCAGGGATAAGGATGCGGTAGCTAGTCACCGTTTAGTAAGGGATTTAACCGTTAGGTTTTCCCTGAAGCAGAGCGTTAGTCCGGTGAACATCGCTGACGCTATCGTAGCGACTATAGGTGAAGAAAATGTAGCAAGCATAAACTGCTGGGACCAGTACAGAGGCCTGTATGAAGTAACCGTTAAGAATGATCAAGCCAGAGAAGGTTTAATGGAACAAGGGATCATATTAGGTAACCAATGCCATCTTGCCACAACTGTTGGCGGCAGCCAAATAAAGATCGTCGCCCTTCGGAAGTTGCCTGCCGAAGTCGATGACGAAACCCTCAGGCAAGTGTTTACAAGTTACGGCAGAGTCCTAAATATACGCCGACCATCCTTCCAACGTTACCCTGGTATCTTACAAGGGGAAAAAACGTCCATTAAACTAAAAACGAATAAACAGATACCCAATTACATTAACATCAAAGGGTATTCTGTCATAGCAAGCTATGAAGGAGTCATCAAATGCTGCTACAGATGTCAGGAGACGGATCACATCGCGAGAGATTGTCCTCTGAATAAGTGCGGGAACTGTGCTGTCATCGGACATTCCCAACCTGTCTGCACAGCTCCATGTAAGCGATGTAGGAATGAAAATCATAGACTGTACCAGTGCCCAAAAGATAATGTACTTTCTCCGGAAGAATTTCCTCCCTTACCCAGCAGACAACAGGACACCAACAACCATCCTACTGAAGAAGGGAGGAAGACTCCCACCCAGACAGCATCCTTAAATCAGAACGAAGAAGCATCACAGGCTCCTCCAGAAACAGCAATAGAAGAACAAACAGAAGCAAGAAAGGAAGTAGAAGAAACAGCGCCTCAGCCTCCCGAGTCAGAATTCTCAGAAAGTGAGGAATCCTCAGAGGAGGAAGAGTCCTCAGACCCACCAACACTTGCAAAACGCCATGGTAGCGGGATGAGGAAAAAACTGATCTCATCCACTGATGACTCAGTGAGCGACTCTATCGATCAGTACCGTGAGTTCCAGGTACGATTCGAGGATGAAACGCTACTGACAGAAACAAATAACGAAATAGGATACCCAGTTATCTACACAACAGACAGCAAGTCCCTCAGTTTCAGATGGGGAAACACCTCCATCCCCGATTTAAAAACGCTTGACATTGAACAATTTAAAGACATTCCACTACTCAGTGACGCAGGAAAGTCAAAGTTATTCAAAGTCTTAAAGCATATGATAACCAAGGATGAAGACAGAATGTGGAAAACATTACAGAGGAAAAAAAAGAGAAGGAGACGCAGTCAACGACAGCCACAAGCTGTAAACATGTCACAGGAAGAAACACCCTGCGAATAAGGTTGGCCGCTTTCGCGCCAAACTTAATATTAAATTAAAATCCTAAGTATCTCTAAATTAAAATTAAAGTCGAACATAAATGCCTAGGAAGTAATAACAGAGGCAATCCTTACTTTTATATTTAGCAAAGTTTATTGCAGGTAACCTAGCTGGCTTACTGCGCCATAGAGGAAAGTTCTATACTTCCCTCTAAAAGCAGTGTAAGACAAAATCTTAGGACTTAAGTTTACCCACCAAAGTCGGGCTCTTTAGCTCGCAAACAGAAATGATGACGGGTAACACCGTGTACACTCTTAAAGTGATCGGTACTCGACTGATCTGTTAGTTATCGATGGCATCACTAAAGTATGCAGCAAATGTAGGAAAGAGGGTCACATGGCCAAGGACTGCCCCACTAATCGCTGTGGAAACTGTAACATGTATGGGCATTCCCAACTAATCTGCACGGCACCATGTAAAATCTGCCAGGATATAACACATAAAAAATTCCAATGCGACTTCACAAACAAGCCAATATTTACAGAGAAAGACTTCCCATTACTAACTGAAAGAGAACCTAAGAATCACAGCAAGGAAAAAACAGAAGAAAAAAGCTCACTTGCACCTACCACCATACAGGACAGCGAGGTATCCCTCAAATCCACAGATACAGTCCCTGCACAAACCACTCCTGAAGAAACACAAACAAACATCTCCACTCCAATACCGACCCCTGAAGTAATGATCTCATCAGATGAAGACCAAAGCTTACCGCCTACTGACGAAGTGTCCTCAATGATACCAAACTCAGACATGAGTGAGGACTCGTGCGACGCCATAGAAGTAGAACCCCCCCCCTGAACCAACAGAAGGGGCCCAGTATACCGGAGATAGTGTTGAAAGCACCATACAATTATTACATAAGGAAAACGACAAGGAGTTCCAGTACATCCAAACCACACATGATGAACTCGATCAAGTACGAAGAGCACTTGAGACCGAAAGTACTCCAGACAGGAAGGACGACAAAGAAACAGAAAAAAATCCGCCTCACAACCGTCGACAAACCACGACCCCTGTAGTCAGGTTGGAGAACATCAACAATTCTGGAACGTAAGCCCCCAGAGTTTTAAGAACAAACACGGGGAGCATGCACCTGAAAGTGACTGGGAAACCAGGAAACAAACAGAAAAAAACCAAAAATTAGCTGCAGCAATGGAAAGTCTAACCACTCTAAAAATAGCCACACTTAACATACAAGGATTCAATAACCCAACAAAACACCAATGGCTACAAAAAAACATGATCTACCACAAGTGGGATGTAATCTTCCTACAAGAAACACATATCAATCAACTGACAGCTATCAGGAACTTCGAAAACCAATTTAACCTCAAATCCTTCTGGAGTTTCGGCACGAACAGGAGCAGGGGTGTAGCCATCATCTTCCATCCCGATTTCAAGGGGAAAATCCTGTTCTCAAAAAGGGATAAGGAGGGAAGAATTATTGCAGTCCACACAAAATTGAACAACAACAATATTAAACTGGTTAATGTCTACGCCCCCACGGACAGATCTGAAAGAAAAATTTTCCTAAGAAACCTCCCTTCCTACCTTGAGGGCCCTTTCGAAATCGTCTTGGGTGGCGACTTCAACTTTGTGATGAATATATCCCGAGACAAAGTTGGAGGAGACCCAAACCAGGGGGACTTCGGAAAACTCCAACTGGCAGAAATATGCCATGATTTCAACCTCATGGACACGTGGAACCTCCTACACCCTGAACAAACCTGCACCACATGGAGATCTAGTAGAGGAGTACACACAAGACTTGATCGTCTCTACATCACCGAAAACCTAACAACCTCCTTAAAACAAAACATAGTAGACAACACAAGCTACATGATGAAGATGTCAGACCACTCCACCGTGGTCATCACCTTGCTTTTCCCTACAGAAAATTTCTTCGGATCCGGCTACTGGCGCTGCAACCCACAACTCCTGGAAGAAGAAAATACCCAGAAGGAAATCAACCACCTAATCCTACAACAGAAAGAAAAAATCAACACAGAGGACAAAGCCGATTGGTGGGAAAACTTGAAAGACGCCTGCAAACGAAAACTACAGGAAATTTCCAAGAAAGAAAAGCAACACACCAGAGCCAGGATAAAACTACTCTACAGAATAATATACTTATACCAGCAAGGTAGAAACAATGCCAACATCCTTCAAATCCAACAGGCCACCCAAAACTACAGGAACCAGATATTAGCACTAGAACAAGATGACATCAAGACACAACTATTAAAAGCAAGAATAAAAAAGGTAGCAGCAGAACACCAATTCACCCGGGCTTTCTACACTCAAATAAAAGAAGACAGAAAAAATAAAAATATCCAAGAAATTCAGTATAACAATATCACTTCAGGAAAAAAAGAGCATGTTACTCAGGCCTTCCATTCATATTACACCCAGCTATATACCACCGAACCGGTCGATGAATCCCTATGGCCGCAACTGCTACACCAGAACCTTACAGTGTCCATCCCCCAACAAGAATTGCTTGAAAGACCATTTTCACTCCCGGAACTCAAGACCGCGGTTAATTCCTTTAAAAATCACGCTGCTCCTGGTTCTAACGGCCTCCCGGCCGAATTTTATAAAATATTCTGGCCAAACCTCGGCCCAGCTCTCCTACTAGTCATAGACCACTGCATCAAGAAAGGAAACCTCACACAGTCCCAAAAGACGGGCATAATCACCCTAATCCCCAAAAAAGGGGATCCAAAGGACATAAAAAACTGGAGACCTATCTCGCTACTCAACACAGACTACAAAATCCTAACAAAATGTCTTTCCCTCAGAATTTCACAAGTACTCCCAACCATCCTAAACAACAACCAAGCCTGCGCAGTCCCAGGCAGAGCAGGAATTCACAACATTTGTTTTCTCCGTGACGTCATATCATACCTACAACACAAGGAAATGGCGGCCACATTAATCGCACTAGACCAAACCAAGGCTTTCGACAGAGTGTGCCATAAACTGATGTTCCAAACACTCTCAAAACATGGAATAGGTACTCCCTTTCTCCATATAGTCAAAACCATCTACCACGACATCAGCAGTCAAATCCTGATAAATGAAACCCTCACCGACCCAATAAAAATCACTAGAGGAGTGCGGCAGGGATGCCCCCTATCCCCGGTCCTCTATGTCATCTACATAGAAATTTTCGCAAACCACATCAGAAGAAATCCAGACATCAAAGGCATCGAACTACCTCAACCAGCTGGCCCACCTCTAAAAACACTGATGTACGCTGACGACATCAACATACTCATACGAACAGAAAACTCCAAAGAAGGCCTGGCACATTCCATCAAAATCTTCAAAAAAGCGTCCGGCTCGAAAATCAACAGCGAAAAAACAGCCACACTTCCCATAGGTCACTGGCCTGAAACCAAATCTCCACCCCCCCCCCAGTCAAAATTTTGGGAATCTCCTTCAACAACGAAAACACACTGGCCGACCAGGCAGAAATACTAAACAAACTCGAAAAAATCAAGACCAAATGGGATTCATGTATCCTGGATTTCAACGGAAGGGCCCAAGTAATAAAACAACTCATGATCCCGATCATTTCATACTACGCCACTCCATTTTCCACCACAAGGCACTTCATCAGAAGATGTGAAAAAATAATCTTCAACTTCCTATGGAAAAATAAAAAAGATAAAATAAAACGACTAAAACTGACCAGACCAACAGAAAGCGGCGGCCTCAACATACCCGTACTATCAGAACTCCTAACTGCCAACCGTTTGGAAGAACTAATAAAAACTTTAAACAACCCCCTTCACATAGCCCATGGCCTGACGAAATACTGGCTTGGATCCAAACACTGTAAACTGTTCAACATCCACTACTCCGGTCCGCAAGCAATCTACCCACCAAAGGAACACCAGGACAGCATAAAGGCCTTCAAATCAATCTCTCCCTACCTGAACAATCCAAACGTCGTCTCCACCACAAGATCAACAATGTACAATATCCTCAGAAGCCTACAAGATACAGAGAATTTATCAACCGAAAATACCACCACATGGAGGAATAACTCCCTCAACTTTCTATACGCCACCCGAAAAACCCTCAACTTCAAAATCACACACAGGATCCTCCCAGTAAATCACCTGATATCCAAATGGAACAGAAGAGTACCTGACCAGTGCACTTTCTGCCAAGAAAGAGAAACCATCTCCCATCTCTTCTACGAGTGCTTTACGGCCCAAGCGGTCTGGCGACTGGTAGAAGCAAGGTTTAACACTACGGTATCATCGGACTTAGCACTAAGGCTCATAGACCTACCCCAGAACTTGCCAAAGAATCAACACAAACTACTCCTCTACATAATAATCGAATTCAGATTCCACATTTGGAAAATCCGCAACATTGCATATTTTAACAAGTGTAGAAAGGGCTTACCGGACATCATCAGAAGCTGCAGAACTAGCATCAGGAACTTCCTAGCAATAAAACTGGAAGAACTTGGCCCAACAATTCTGTAGACAATGGTGCGTCCCTCCAACCATAGCCTACCTATGGAACAATAAGGTAAGGATAAAAATCTAAAGTCACCCCCCCCCCCATAACCTAACTTTAAACTTTGAAACCCGACTTTAATTTTATATAAAAAAAAGCCAAGGAAGTTTTTTACACTGAGGCTAAAAGTTGGCAACCAAACTTTAACTAAAACTATAACTCAAACCACAAATCTTAATGCTAAAATCTGTAAATCTAGATTGCCACATTACAAGTGTCGGTTGTCCACCTCTGATATTCCAAGTTTTACCCTTACAACTAGAGCTTTTTAGCTCTATAACAGAAATGATGACTGGGTAAAAACCACTTCAAAGTGATCGGTACTAGTCTGATCTGTTAGTTATCAGAAAACGAGCAAGGAGAAAAGAAAGAAACAAAAAGAATAGAAGAGGAAGAAGAAGAAACAGAAGTGGAAGAAGAAGAACAAGAAGAAACAGAAGTACAAGAAAAACAGAGGGAAACTGTAAAAGAAAATAATACTCCGACTACTCAGAACCAGAATTCGGAGCAAGAGTATTTTCACAAGGCACTCCTAGAATTCTCTATAGGTACGGATATCCTAGCAGCGAAATAATAACTATAGAAAGAAAAAAGGAATTGAAGGGTATAAAAACTGCCATGCTTTGGCCAATGGGAAACACCCTAAAAGAACACTTTAAAGGAAAACGAACGACCTCTCTGAAAATTAAAAAAATGATAGATCAGGACGAACCTTATTTCCATTTCGATCAAAAGAGCCTACACAGGAAAGTTGGAATGGTTTGGGGAGACCGCTGGATACACAACATCACTTCAATGGATCCAAGCGATTTTTATCCCCTACTTGATTTTACTGAAGAAGAAGGAGTAGAGTGCATGGTGAACAGAAACTGGCCAAGGGTCTGGCACCTTAGGCCAGTTAGATCCTCAACCTAAACTTAGTACATATTACATATTCCCACCCAACCCACCCACTTCAAGTCCAGATTTTCTTCCAACTATCCTATAATTCTTCTAACTTCAGACCATAAGCTTCAACAGGGTTCCCAGGCTTGCAAAATCTATACACCCCTCTGACTCATTCAGTGGCAAGAGAGGGCTAGGACTGAACAGGCCAATGGAACTTAATAGATTCAAAATGGTAACCCACAAAAGGAACAGGGTACGGCTAGAGAAGTGGAAGCGGAGGCTGAAACTTTGATAACTGTACTCAAAAATGAGTATGTTTTCCATTGGCCTTGGCTGAGATATGCCCTGGTCATGGAAGACTCCTAACTTAGGTTGGCACATTTAGACAAAATGGTACTCAAACACAATCTGTTAGTTATCGCTTTTCGGCCTTTTGCCTAAGCTTAATTTTTTAGTGGAACGATAGAAATTGCTCTTATCAGCCATTTAGCTAAGAGCATCAACCTTTATTGCTAGTTTTTTCGGCTTTTTGCCTAAATTTTAGTTTTCCTCGGAGGACGAAAAAGTTGCTTGGAGCTTGTCCCACCTTTGCCACGATCTGCCCCTGTCCCGCACTACCTCCAGGATCAGCCAGTGACGTCATCGAACCAGTCCTGCTGATAACCTGATAACCTGATATGGCTTGATGGATTACAGTCCCTTGGACTTCTATCCCTTAATCGGTATGGAATAGTCTTGTATTAAGTGTTAGCGAGCACCTGGCTCACCCTATTTAGGGTTGTACGGAGGTACCAGAATCGATAAGCAAAGCAGCTTTCGGGCGCTTATGTTTCCACCTATCGTGTTCGTCATAATTAGATGACTCTTGAATGAGTTGATTTGGATGAACAGCTGCTTTGGCAAAATAAGCAGCAGCACTGTTATGGAGGAAAGTGGAAATATCTGGAATATCGGCATCTCGATGTAAGAGAGTATTTCTTACAAACCACGGAGCGTTGAAGATCATACGGAGGCACTTGTTTTGTATAACTTGTAGCTTTTTGATGTTAGTGGCGGAAGTGTGACTCCAGGCCGGCGATCCGTAAGTTAACGATGGTCTGATAATTGTTTTGTAGATCCGTAGTTTGTTATCAGTACTGACTTGGCTTCTTCTATTGAGCAGAGAATAGAGTTGTACTATTGCAGAGTTTGCTTTTTTGCATGCATAAACTATGTGGGAGTTAAAGTTTAAACGGTTATCAAGTTGAATGCCTAGATATTTGGTGCTAGATCTCCATGGGATGGCTGTGTTAAAAAGTTTAACTTCTCCAACATGAGATGCTTGTCTTCTTGTGAAAAGAATGGCAGTGCTTTTATCGGCATTTACAGATATTCTCCATTTTTTGAACCAGTCTTCTAAATTTGTTGCTGCAGTTTGTAATCGCTGAGTAGCTATATTAGGCCTGAGAGATCTGCTGAGAATAGCCATATCATCCGCATAACTAGCTATAGTGGTTAGTGATGTGCTAGGAACATCAGAAACAAAGATGTTAAAAAGAAGCGGTGAGAGCAGCGAACCTTGAGGGACACCAGCAGTGATTTTTTTCAGTGATGATCTAATTCCACGCAACTTAACCTGAATTTTACGGTCCTGTAGAAAGGAGTTAATAATTTTGGTAAGATAAAGAGGGATGTTGGCTGCAATTAATTTGTAGATGAGACCTTTGTGCCATACAGTATCGAAAGCTTTTGCAACATCAAGAAAGATAGCTCCTGTGTGCTGTTTCCAGTTAAAGCCTGTAGTGATGAACTCAGTCAGTCTGTGAATTTGCTGTGTAGTGCTATGTCCAGTACGGAAGCCAAATTGTTCTTTCGGAATTATGTGATTTTTATTCACCTCCTCATTAAGTCGGTTGAGAATGACTCTTTCTGCTATTTTTCCTAGGCATGATAGAAGACTGATGGGTCTATAGCTCTGTGGCATCTGAGGCGCTTTACCAGGCTTGAGAATAAGGAAAATATCGGCTTGTTTCCATCTTGAGGGGAAATAATGAATTCTCAGAATTGCATTGATAATCGCTACTAAATGCATGACAGCTTTGTGTGGGAGGGCTTTAATTGTTTTGTTGGTAATTTCGTCCGGGCCAGGGGCTTTTTTGTTTTTAAGCTTCCTAATAATTGAATAGACCTCTTTAGGTGAGGTGGGGCAGATATTTTCACAGCTACAAGATCGCCGAAGTACAGAACGTACCCTACGATGTATCTTTTCTATGAAGACTAGATCCGCTTGTGCATAATTAGGACGGCACTGAAGTTGCAGGGCTTGAACGAGCGCTTCCGCTTTTTCGTTATCTCTGTAAACAAGGCCTCTTTCTCCGTGAATGGGCTGGATGTTAGAGCGATCTGTACGGAGAGCTTTAGTCAACTTCCACAGAGAATTATCTTCAGTTTTGAGAGAACAGAGTTTTCTTTCCCATTGCTGGTTTCTGTGATCTTTTAAAGCGTAACGGACTAGGTTGGACGCTCTGTTTAGTTCTCGACGGTCTTGCGGAGATAGCGTGTTGTGATAGCGGCGTCTGAGCCTGTTTTTGTTCCTTATCAGAGCAAGGATTTCTGCAGGAAGTAGGTTGACTTGAGCTGGGGTAGAAGTAGAGCAAGCTGCGGATAAGCCAGCCTGTATTTTAGATTCAAGATTGTTGACTGCCGCGTCAATTTCTTCACGGGTGGAAATAGTCGGTACTGAGTCTATGATAGTGTTCATTTTAGTCTTGAATTTTGCAAAGTTTGTGTGGGAATGGCTGGGAATGAGCTCAGGCTCCTCCCCTAAACTTAAGAGTACTGGATTGTGATCTGAGCTTAGCTCGTCAATCACTTGAAGTCGGAAATGATGAGAAATATTGTTAAAAATAGCAATATCTAAAACATCAGGTCTGCCGATCGCTCCGTAGTGTGTTGGCTCAATCGGGCCTGCAATAACGATATTTCTCTTCAAGGAAAAGTTATAGAGGATCATTCCGTTGTTATTAAAGCTTTTGCTGTTCCATAAAGGATGCTTGGAATTGAGGTCTCCAGCTACAATTACTGCTTCATTTGTATCTAGTAGCTGAGAGAGATCAGAGGGGAGTAGAGGTTTGCCAGGGGGGTTGTATACAGAAAAAATCTTTAAGCTGCCTGCATTGTTGGTAAGAATTTCTATGCCCGTCTCCTCGAGGTTAGATGTAGTAATCTTCTTAGTCTCATTATAGCGAATGTTTCTTCTGACAAAGATGGCAGTGCCTCCACCTCTGGCATTAAGTCTGTCATTTCTAAGTAACGAGTAGTTTCTGAGTTTGGGATTATCGCAGGGACGTAGGTGTGTTTCGTTAATGAGGAGAATATCAATTTGTAAATGATCTGTAAGCTCCTGTAATTCCAAAATTTTGCTGTTGAGACCGTTTGCGTTCCAGAATATTATCTGCATAGAATTTGATGTTAAAGCCGGATTAGTCATTAATCATGGAGAAGATGACTTGAGTATTCCGAAGGAATTTGTTGGTATCGGCCTGGCTTGGATTTGTTTTGCTGAAGGCCATTAGCATCTCCCCAAGTGAGGCAGCGAGTATTGCTGAAGAATTTGGACTGCTAGTTGTAGGGAGTACCTTAGTGTTACTCGAGGAAACCACAGAAGCATAGGATTTGTCTGGTGTAACTTTCCGCCCTTGGAATTCAGGCACGGATCTCACAGTATTTTTCTGAGTGGGCTGAGTTAATTCCTGTCTAGGCTTTTGAAGGTTGGATGGGTGGAGAGTGCAACCCCTGTAGTTTGCAGGGTGTGGGCCACTGCAGTTCGCACATTTAGCAGGTGTGGTCTTTGGCTTGACGCAAGTGTGCGAGGGATGGTTGCCACCGCACTTCACACATTTGTAGTCTGCTCTGCATAGCATTTGCGCATGCCCAAATTTTTGGCAGCGATGGCATTGACCAGCCGATGCCTTTCTTCGTAGTGGTTCGGTCTTGATGACCAAGTTGCAGACTATTTTAAGATCGTAAATTTCCCTCTGGTCTTTACTGATCTCTACTAAGACCAGAGGCATGGGACGCTTGTCTGCGCGATACATTCGCGAAATCTTGACTGGCTCCAAGCCTTGTAATCTGAGGTCAGTAGCTATTTCGTCGGTTGTTATGTCTTCTACCAAACCTCTGATCACTACCTTGAGGTTCTTTTCACTCTTAAGTTGGTAAGTATGGTATGGAATTTTATGATCGTCCATAAGTCTGGTTAACTGGCGGTAGTCCGTTGTTCCTTCAGGCTGTATACGTACTCCGTCATCTGTGTTTTTGGCTGACGAGAACTTGATGTTGCTTTTCTTCATCGTCTCTGCAAGCAACGACCACTTTTCTTTAGATCGCAGTACTACTGGTGGGATCCTCTCTTTGGGCTGTATTGGTATAGTTGTCTCAGTGCTTGCACTAGATTGTGCTGATGTGTCCATTTGAGAGACAATTTCTTGTTCTGCAGCAAGAGACTCTTTCTTCCTCTTCTTTCTGCTGACTTCTTGGTAATCATTATCGTCTGTGTCAGCTGTAGCGGAGGAATTGACGCTGTCATGTGTAGGGCGAGCAGAAAGTTCGGAGGTTCGAGGGTCTTCATTCTCGACCTCCATAATCTGGTGAATTTCTACCTTTCCTGGCCATTTTGTGTGCAAGATGTTGCCTATTTGCCGAAAGATAGCGAGAAGTTCCTTGAAGGAGAGATCTTCATATGGTGAATCCATAATGTAGACTTGAAGTGGGGGAAAGGACCTGCCTTGTCCCTTCAACCACCGAGTGTTGTACTGGGCGGGAAACAGGAGAGAACCTGGAAAATATTTTTGAAGTTGAAAGGAAAAAGTCTTACCTGCTCTGATGTTCGAGCACGCTGGTGGCGCATCAAATAATCACTATTTAATTTCAGTGTTGAAATAACTCTGAATTAAACATTAAAAACAATTAAAAACAAAACTTAACTTCACGCTGTACTACTACAAGGAGCGCTGATAAACACGTCTGAACTCACTGAAAAACAACAACCGCCTCCAACAACAACAACCTGATAACCTGATAACCTGATATGGCTTGATGGATTACAGTCCCTTGGACTTCTATCCCTTAATCGGTATGGAATAGTCTTGTATTAAGTGTTAGCGAGCACCTGGCTCACCCTATTTAGGGTTGTACGGAGGTACCAGAATCGATAAGCAAAGCAGCTTTCGGGCGCTTATGTTTCCACCTATCGTGTTCGTCATAATTAGATGACTCTTGAATGAGTTGATTTGGATGAACAGCTGCTTTGGCAAAATAAGCAGCAGCACTGTTATGGAGGAAAGTGGAAATATCTGGAATATCGGCATCTCGATGTAAGAGAGTATTTCTTACAAACCACGGAGCGTTGAAGATCATACGGAGGCACTTGTTTTGTATAACTTGTAGCTTTTGGATGTTAGTGGCGGAAGTGTGACTCCAGGCCGGCGATCCGTAAGTTAACGATGGTCTGATAATTGTTTTGTAGATCCGTAGTTTGTTATCAGTACTGACTTGGCTTCTTCTATTGAGCAGAGAATAGAGTTGTACTATTGCAGAGTTTGCTTTTTTGCATGCGTAAACTATGTGGGAGTTAAAGTTTAAACGGTTATCAAGTTGAATGCCTAGATATTTGGTGCTAGATCTCCATGGGATGGCTGTGTTAAAAAGTTTAACTTCTCCAACATGAGATGCTTGTCTTCTTGTGAAAAGAATGGCAGTGCTTTTATCGGCATTTACAGATATTCTCCATTTTTTGAACCAGTCTTCTAAATTTGTTGCTGCAGTTTGTAATCGCTGAGTAGCTATATTAGGCCTGAGAGATCTGCTGAGAATAGCCATATCATCTGCATAACTAGCTATAGTGGTTAGTGATGTGCTAGGAACATCAGAAACAAAGATGTTAAAAAGAAGCGGTGAGAGCAGCGAACCTTGAGGGACACCAGCAGTGATTTTTTTCAGTGATGATCTAATTCCACGCAACTTAACCTGAATTTTACGGTCCTGTAGAAAGGAGTTAATAATTTTGGTAAGATAAAGAGGGATGTTGGCTGCAATTAATTTGTAGATGAGACCTTTGTGCCATACAGTATCGAAAGCTTTTGCAACATCAAGAAAGATAGCTCCTGTGTGCTGTTTCCAGTTAAAGCCTGTAGTGATGAACTCAGTCAGTCTGTGAATTTGCTGTGTAGTGCTATGTCCAGTACGGAAGCCAAATTGTTCTTTCGGAATTATGTGATTTTTATTCACCTCCTCATTAAGTCGGTTGAGAATGACTCTTTCTGCTATTTTTCCTAGGCATGATAGAAGACTGATGGGTCTATAGCTTTGTGGCATCTGAGGCGCTTTACCAGGCTTGAGAATAAGGAAAATATCGGCTTGTTTCCATCTTGAGGGGAAATAATGAATTCTCAGAATTGCATTGATAATCGCTACTAAATGCATGACAGCTTTGTGTGGGAGGGCTTTAATTGTTTTGTTGGTAATTTCGTCCGGGCCAGGGGCTTTTTTGTTTTTAAGCTTCCTAATAATTGAATAGACCTCTTTAGGTGAGGTGGGGCAGATATTTTCACAGCTACAAGATCGCCGAAGTACAGAACGTACCCTACGATGTATCTTTTCTATGAAGACTAGATCCGCTTGTGCATAATTAGGACGGCACTGAAGTTGCAGGGCTTGAACGAGCGCTTCCGCTTTTTCGTTATCTCTGTAAACAAGGCCTCTTTCTCCGTGAATGGGCTGGATGTTAGAGCGATCTGTACGGAGAGCTTTAGTCAACTTCCACAGAGAATTATCTTCAGTTTTGAGAGAACAGAGTTTTCTTTCCCATTGCTGGTTTCTGTGATCTTTTAAAGCGTAACGGACTAGGTTGGACGCTCTGTTTAGTTCTCGACGGTCTTGCGGAGATAGCGTGTTGTGATAGCGGCGTCTGAGCCTGTTTTTGTTCCTTATCAGAGCAAGGATTTCTGCAGGAAGTAGGTTGACTTGAGCTGGGGTAGAAGTAGAGCAAGCTGCGGATAAGCCAGCCTGTATTTTAGATTCAAGATTGTTGACTGCCGCGTCAATTTCTTCACGGGTGGAAATAGTCGGTACTGAGTCTATGATAGTGTTCATTTTAGTCTTGAATTTTGCAAAGTTTGTGTGGGAATGGCTGGGAATGAGCTCAGGCTCCTCCCCTAAACTTAAGAGTACTGGATTGTGATCTGAGCTTAGCTCGTCAATCACTTGAAGTCGGAAATGATGAGAAATATTGTTAAAAATAGCAATATCTAAAACATCAGGTCTGCCGATCGCTCCGTAGTGTGTTGGCTCAATCGGGCCTGCAATAACGATATTTCTCTTCAAGGAAAAGTTATAGAGGATCATTCCGTTGTTATTAAAGCTTTTGCTGTTCCATAAAGGATGCTTGGAATTGAGGTCTCCAGCTACAATTACTGCTTCATTTGTATCTAGTAGCTGAGAGAGATCAGAGGGGAGTAGAGGTTTGCCAGGGGGGTTGTATACAGAAAAAATCTTTAAGCTGCCTGCATTGTTGGTAAGAATTTCTATGCCCGTCTCCTCGAGGTTAGATGTAGTAATCTTCTTAGTCTCATTATAGCGAATGTTTTTTCTGACAAAGATGGCAGTGCCTCCACCTCTGGCATTAAGTCTGTCATTTCTAAGTAACGAGTAGTTTCTGAGTTTGGGATTATCGCAGGGACGTAGGTGTGTTTCGTTAATGAGGAGAATATCAATTTGTAAATGATCTGTAAGCTCCTGTAATTCCAAAATTTTGCTGTTGAGACCGTTTGCGTTCCAGAATATTATCTGCATAGAATTTGATGTTAAAGCCGGATTAGTCATTAATCATGGAGAAGATGACTTGAGTATTCCGAAGGAATTTGTTGGTATCGGCCTGGCTTGGATTTGTTTTGCTGAAGGCCATTAGCATCTCCCCAAGTGAGGCAGCGAGTATTGCTGAAGAATTTGGACTGCTAGTTGTAGGGAGTACCTTAGTGTTACTCGAGGAAACCACAGAAGCATAGGATTTGTCTGGTGTAACTTTCCGCCCTTGGAATTCAGGCACGGATCTCACAGTATTTTTCTGAGTGGGCTGAGTTAATTCCTGTCTAGGCTTTTGAAGGTTGGATGGGTGGAGAGTGCAACCCCTGTAGTTTGCAGGGTGTGGGCCACTGCAGTTCGCACATTTAGCAGGTGTGGTCTTTGGCTTGACGCAAGTGTGCGAGGGATGGTTGCCACCGCACTTCACACATTTGTAGTCTGCTCTGCATAGCATTTGCGCATGCCCAAATTTTTGGCAGCGATGGCATTGACCAGCCGATGCCTTTCTTCGTAGTGGTTCGGTCTTGATGACCAAGTTGCAGACTATTTTAAGATCGTAAATTTCCCTCTGGTCTTTACTGATCTCTACTAAGACCAGAGGCATGGGACGCTTGTCTGCGCGATACATTCGCGAAATCTTGACTGGCTCCAAGCCTTGTAATCTGAGGTCAGTAGCTATTTCGTCGGTTGTTATGTCTTCTACCAAACCTCTGATCACTACCTTGAGGTTCTTTTCACTCTTAAGTTGGTAAGTATGGTATGGAATTTTATGATCGTCCATAAGTCTGGTTAACTGGCGGTAGTCCGTTGTTCCTTCAGGCTGTATACGTACTCCGTCATCTGTGTTTTTGGCTGACGAGAACTTGATGTTGCTTTTCTTCATCGTCTCTGCAAGCAACGACCACTTTTCTTTAGATCGCAGTACTACTGGTGGGATCCTCTCTTTGGGCTGTATTGGTATAGTTGTCTCAGTGCTTGCACTAGATTGTGCTGATGTGTCCATTTGAGAGACAATTTCTTGTTCTGCAGCAAGAGACTCTTTCTTCCTCTTCTTTCTGCTGACTTCTTGGTAATCATTATCGTCTGTGTCAGCTGTAGCGGAGGAATTGACGCTGTCATGTGTAGGGCGAGCAGAAAGTTCGGAGGTTCGAGGGTCTTCATTCTCGACCTCCATAATCTGGTGAATTTCTACCTTTCCTGGCCATTTTGTGTGCAAGATGTTGCCTATTTGCCGAAAGATAGCGAGAAGTTCCTTGAAGGAGAGATCTTCATATGGTGAATCCATAATGTAGACTTGAAGTGGGGGAAAGGACCTGCCTTGTCCCTTCAACCACCGAGTGTTGTACTGGGCGGGAAACAGGAGAGAACCTGGAAAATATTTTTGAAGTTGAAAGGAAAAAGTCTTACCTGCTCTGATGTTCGAGCACGCTGGTGGCGCATCAAATAATCACTATTTAATTTCAGTGTTGAAATAACTCTGAATTAAACATTAAAAACAATTAAAAACAAAACTTAACTTCACGCTGTACTACTACAAGGAGCGCTGATAAACACGTCTGAACTCACTGATCGCTCAATCACTAATCCTGTAATCACTCCCAAGATCGATCCGCCTCCCCTCCGTAATCGACCTCCAAGATAGTAAAATTTCCAGTTCACACCGCTTTTAAGCTTGCGCAGGGCGTATGGAACTATGTGGCAAACAAATTTAACATTCCTCTTCCTACAAAGCAAACGATAGTTTACTTCAACATAGACACCAAACCAATGAAAAACTTACTACTTTTGTACACGATTAAAGAATTACGCTTTCACATTTGGAAAGTCAGGAACGCCACAGCATATTCTATACACAACCTGGGATTATTGGACATTTTAGCCACAGCCAGATGTTCAATAAGGAATTACATGAACACTAACCTCACGCTAATGGGAGAGTACAACTTCACCAAAAAATGGTGCACACCTCCCATTCTAGCGAGTATACACGAGGGGAAATTACGATGTCACTTCTGACACACGAAAACAAAACACAACACAATTAACACTCTGATATTAACGGATTTCGACAATTTTCTCTTACAGGACTTTAGAGTATGGAAGAACTATAAAACTACCAAGTGCTCTAAAGGTATGATTTTGATGATTCCATTCCACATAATTTTAACACGCTACTAAACTCTTTTCCCCTGTTTGCATGATACTAACCTTACCCAGAAGTAACTGAAGAACAGGAAGCATACTAACAATAAACCCATTATTAACAACATAACCTTGTACTCTACTAACCTTACCCAGAAGTAACTGAGGAACAGGAATAGGATCACACTTTAAAACTACTAATACTCAACTAACCAGAACGATTTTGCAACATTTTAAGACTAACCAACTTTAATAAAGTTTTAAAATTAACCACTAACCAACTAATCTCCTGCCTACCTCTACTGTCTTAGGGCTAAACCTAACATTGGCTTCTGGAACAGCATAGGAGACAGAATCTAGGAAGGGTTCTGGCACCTTTCGCTAGAAAGAACCTCCACCTCTATAATACTATATTTTAATATAGGAATCCACCCTGCCCACCCACTTCAAGCCCAGTTTTTCTTCAACTTTTCTATCCCTCTTCTTACTTGCAAACTATAGTTTCAATAGAGCTCCCAGGTCTGTAAAGTTTATAAACCCCTCTGCTTAAGTGTGGCCTAGGACCGCACGGACTAATGGGAGAATCCAAGAGACAAAATAGTAATTCACAAAAGACATAAGGTATAATTAAAGAGGTGGACGTGTAGCCGGAAACCTCAATAATTGTATTTTATTAATGAGTATGTCTTCCACGACCTAGGCAAAGCAACGCCCTGGTAATGGAAGATGTCTAACAATAGTTAGAATAAACCAAAAGGGTACTCAAACAAAATCTGTTCTCGGCCTTTTGGCTAAGCCCTAAACGAGAGCTTCTGGCTAAGGGCAAAAAGTAGTATCTGTTATTTCTATAATAGATAAAATTCGGCCATCCGGCTAAACAAGATTGTAGTATCTGTTCTGACTGGTTTGATATCTATATGGGTGTTAGGACACTGGATATCAAACTGATCAGATAAAGATACCGTGTAGTATCTGTACAATACAGAACTAACACAAGTCCTAAAGGACCATAAACCCCGGACTGGGGTAAGGAAAAACTTAATTTTTTTCAGAGGTACAAGCTGTTCTCACATAGCACCGGCTCCATCCCAGTCATTATCTACATGATCCCTCTTTACAGGGAGATAGATAAATCAGGCTGAGGCCGAGTGAGAGCACCGCACATCCCCCACCCAACACCACGCGTTTCCCTCCCCGCTGTCCTTGGCTAGGTTTTTCGGTCCATTCGGAATGCTCCCTTCTCTTTTGGCCGACCGAACATCTTGCAGATTCAGGTGCCGGGAGAAGATGACATAAATGAAACTGATCTCTTAAAGCATATTATCAGTATAATCGGAAATGAAATAACCTGGATTACCAACTTCCCTAGTAACAGGTTTCAAATTACAGCAAGTGCAAATGCCAGAGACATTCTACTAGGAGGTTTTACCTACAAAGACAGAGAAATTATCCCAGATACAGTAGGCGTACCTCGAAAGCTAATCAGAATCCATTGAGGTCTTCGTAAAGTTCGAAATCTGTACGATAACAAAATATACGACGCCATCATCAAGGTAATAGAAAGAAAAGACAAGAATATACTCGAAGACATGAAGGAGAGCTATGAAGGGGAAATTTACCGGAAGGCGGGAACGAAGCTTGGAGTAGGAGACCTGAGTCCCTTTAAGAAAATTTATTGATATATATATATATATATATATATATATATATATATATAGAATTACATAGAAGTATCAACTAACATTAGAAGTTTTGAACTAACATTATTTTAATTACTAAACGCCTTAATAAAAAAAAAAATAAAAAACTTACCTAGAAATAATTGCGTAATGCACGTTCTAATACACATTTAATAGTTTGTAAACTAGTAATGTAGATCTTTCATATAGCATTAGGTATATAGAAGTTTTGAACTAACATTGTTACTTTAATTACTAACCTCCTGCTTTGCCATGCAGTCTCAAATTTAATCTGAGAATGCATGGCAGGCAGAATCCAGGTCAGGGACTGGCACCTTTCCCTGGAGAGAACCTCAACCCAAGTAAAGACAACTGTCTTAATAAAAACCACCCAGCCCACCCACTTCAAGCCCAGTTTTTATTTTCATCTGTCCTATCAGACTTCTTTCTTCAGACCGTAAGTTTCAATAGGATTCCCAGGCCAGCAAAGTCTACAAACCCTCTCGGGCCAATAGAGGGCAAGGATGGAGCGGGCCAATGGGAATTTAATAGATCCAAAATGGTATTTCACAAATGGAATAGGTATGGTTAAAGAAGTGGGATTGATTGATTTGATCCCGAGAGGTGATTAGATTGATTGAATGATCTGATCTTGGCCGATTAGATTGTGTTTCTCGATCCCGAGATCGATTGGGTTAGTGATTGGATTTTTGATTAGGTCATTGTGATTTTACTATCTTATCTTATTTGTGATGGTGATCATCTTTTTTTCGAAGTGATATGCTAAGCAGTGTAAAGATATTCAGTACAGCTTCTATTTGGCAGATAAGGAAGGTAAGACTTTTTGACTTTGTTAGAGTAAATTTCACAGGCCCTCCCCTGTCCCCCATCCTGTGTACGGTAGTAGTCTTCCACCACTGCCAGTCTACACCTGGTGGTTAGTAGGGACAAGGCAGGTCTTGTTCCCTCGCATCAAAACCTAGGCCTGGTTATGGATACGCCATACTAAGACCTCAATTTTAAAAAACTGATAGCCATATTCAGACATGTAGGCAATTTACTACACACGAAATTCCCAGGAAAAGTCCAAATTCACCAGATTGCAGAAGTAGAAACAGAGGACCCCCAATCCCCTGAACCTCTTCCCAGCACCTCCCAAGACAGCGACAAAGAACCAGCAACAACACCTGACGATAACGCCCATGCAGACGACAGTGACTATCAGGTGGTCAGCAGGAAGAAACGAAAGCAGGAAGCCCCAGCGGCAGAAAATGAAACACCACATCATCACATGGAGAGAGCAGCACCGATGGACATAACGGCACAGCCCGATGAAAGGGAAGCAGCAATGGACACAGCTGCAAAGCCCAAAGAAAGAGTCCCACCGGTGATATTAAGATCCAAGGAAAAATGGTCAACAGTTGCAGACAAGATGATAAACGCTAATATTAAATTTTCCTCAGCTAGAAACTCAGATGAAGGAGTTCGCATCCAGCCTGAGGGAGCATCGGACTACCGCAGACTCACTGGCCTCTTGGACGAGCTGAAAGTGCCATACCACACGTTTCAACTTATAAGTGAGAAAAACCTGAAGGTCGTCGTCAGGGGGATAGTAGAAACAATAATACCCGAAGAAGTTGCCACTGACCTCAGATCCCAAGGTTTAGAGGCAATAAAAGTCTCGCGCATGTACCGAGCAGATAAACGTCCCATGCCTCTGGTCTTAGTGGAGATCAGCAAAAACCAGAGAGAAATCTATGACCTAAAAACAGTCTGCAATCTAGCTATCAGGACCGAACCGCTTCGTAGGAAAACATCCGCCGGCCAATGTCATCGTTGCCAAAGATATGGGCACGCACAAAAACTATGCAGGGCAGAATATAAATGTGTAAAGTGCGGTAACAACCATCCCACGCACATTTGCACTAAACCACGGACAACGCCTGCAAAATGTGCAAATTGTGGTGGCCCACATCCAGCCAACTATAAGGGCTGTTCTTTCTGCCCATCTAATCTGTCCAAGACGAGAGAGGCAATAGCCCCGCCCACTCAGAAGCGCAGCACACAACTTTCCCCGGAAGTCATAGCACGGAGAGTTACACCCAACAAATCATATGCCTCTGTGGTCTCTTCACACAAGATGCCGGTATCGAGCAGCCAAAACTCCACCGCAACGCTTGCCGCTACTCTGGGAGAGATGTTACTGACATTCAGCAAAACAAACCCCTCCCAGGCTGATACCAACAAATTCCTAAGGAACACCCAAGTCATCTTCACCATGATTAATGGATAATCCGGCTAGCACAACGAACTACTTACAGATCGCATTTTGGAATGCCAATGGTCTCAATAATAAACTCCTAGAGCTACGAGAATTTGCAGACCGCTACAAAATTGATATACTCCTGATAAATGAGACTCACCTCCAACACTGTGATAACCCTAAACTCAGATATTACTCATTGCTCAGAAACGACAGATCTAATGCCAGAGGTGGCGGTACTGCCATTTTTGTCAAGAGGAACATCCGTTATAATGAAATCAAAAAGATCAACACAACAAATCTGGAAAATACTGGTGTCGAAATCCACACCAATAATGCAGGCAGTCTCAAAATATTCTCAGTCTATAACCCCCCTGGCAACACTCTTATCCTCTGATCTTTCTCAGCTGCTCGATACAACTGAAGCAATAATTGTGGCAGGTGATCTCAACTCTAAACATCCACTATGGAATAGCAAAGGCTACAACAGCAACGGAAGAGTTCTACACAACTTCGCCTCACTAAGGAACATCGTTATCACAGGCCCGGCTGAACCAACGCACTACGGGCCGAGAGGCAGACCAGACGTGCTTGACATTGCCATCCTCAGGAACACATCATATCAATTTCAACTACAGGTCGTAAATGACCTCAGTTCTGACCACAATCCAGTACTTCTAAGCCTGGGAGGGGATCCAGAACTCATTCCCAGCCAGACGCGTACTAACTTCAAAAAATTTAATACAACTCTCAGCACCCTAATAGGCTCAGTACCAACTATCTCGTCGCGAGAAAAAATTGATGCAGCGGTCCAGTACCTGGAAAATAAAATACATGTTGGCTTAACTGCAGCCTCCACTGCTCACATCCCAGCCCAAGAAAAACTACTTCACCTCGTAACCAAAAAACTACAAGACACCATCCAAAATCTAGAAAAATGGTTTGTAGACTGGCGACAACAAGTAAACCCCCAGAAAAGTACAAGTATATTCTTCACAAGAAGGCGAGCAACCCCCAAAGGAGACGTCACCCTGTTCAATGCAAACATTCCCTGGAAAACAGAAACTAAATACCTTGGAATACTCCTCGACAAAAGATTATGCTTCAACAGCCACATCAAAGTCATTGCCCAGCTGTACCCCTTGATCAATAGACACAGCAAACTAAACACAAGAAACAAAATTCTACTCTACGAGACGGTGATCCGGCCCACAATTACATATGCCTCCCCAGCCTGGAGCCATACCTCCAAGACAAACATCCTCAAGCTACAAAGACTACAAAACAAGTGCCTACGGATGATCCTGGATGCCCCATGGTTTATCAGGAACAACCAGATCCACCAGGACATAAATATCCCCCACATCTCCTCACTACTACGCTCCCTCGGAGAAAAATACTTCAAGACGGTGTCCAACCATCCAAACCAATTAATCCAGCAATCCGGAAACTATGATAGCAAAGACCACTGGAAACACAAGAGACCTAAAGCCATCCTAACACCCAACGATGACACTTAACCACCTCTGCCCCCTCAGGGCGAGCTAAAATAGCTCAAACCTCTCCATCACTGCTTCCGAAACAGACAACAGGGAATACAAAAAGCGTAAAGCTTCACCCTCTGCACCATAAATGTCCTGCGTCCTGATCTGTTAGTATCGCGATGATGATTGCATTGATCTTTGGTGTGGATTATTGAGAGAGATCTTGGATTCTACTTTGAGGATTGCATTTTGACTAATGTAAATAGTGCACATTCGGATTACGGACTAATTTCGAAATATTGGAACCACATTACAAAAGGACGACGGGACTATACAACGGAATATCGTCAGTGATGAGAAAACTTACTAAGGTAAGTAGAAGAATATTCTCTATTTAACTTAGCATTACCAAAACATGGATAAGCCCCTAACATTTGAGGAAATCTATAGAGAGTTCCTAAGACTAGGAAAACTATTGAACGACAACTGGCCAGGGAAGGTGAAACTGTACGACACATTCCCACCCACAACAGTCACAGACGACAACATGGACGATAACGAAGAAGAATCACAACAAGACTTAGAACATTTGCCTGAACCAGATGAACATACAATACAAAACGACGCCTACCAGACAGCAGAACCACACACCGAATTTCAGAAGGTACAAAAGAAAAGGAAAATATCGAACACTACAGAAACACCCAAAACAACAGAGACAGACAACGGAACAAAAGAAAGAATACCCCCAGTCATCCTAAGGGCCAAGGAGCACTGGATGTCGATTGCTACCTCTTTAAAGACAACAGGAATAACATTTACCAAAGCAACAAACACAGAAGAAGGTATACGTATCCAACCGAAGACATCGACAGACTACAGCAACATAACAAAATTTCTGGATAGCAGCAACTTACCATACCACACTTTCCAACTCAGCAGCGACAAACACCTGAAAGTTGTACTACGGGGAATCACAGAAACTATATCAACAGAAGAAGTCATCACAGACCTACATAACAAGGGATTTAAACCAATCAAAGTAAGCAGAATGCATAGAGCAGACAAGACACCCTATCCCTTGATCCTAGTCGAAATCTCCAAAGAACAGAAAGACATACGACCTCCAATCTATCTGCGACCTAATCATAAAAGTAGAGGCTCTGAGACGGAAATCAACAACAACACAATGTCACAGATGTCAAAAGTTCGGTCATGCACAGCGATGCTGCAAAGCTGAATTCCGAAGCGTGAAATGCGGAGGAAAACACGCCACCCACGAATGCAAGAAACCACGCACCCAGCCGGCGAAATGTACTAACTGTGGGGGCCCGCACCCCGCCAACTACAGAGGGTGTACAACACACCCCCAAAACATGAAGATCCAACCCCAAAGTAGCAAGCCGACACAAGAATATAGACCCACCCAACAAGTCACAGCCTCCACAACAAACGGAAGAACATATGCAGAAGTTGCAAGCCCAACCCAACAAGAAGACTCCAAACCCAAAACAAACCACCCACAGCAAACTAGCAAAACCAATCTCCTCAACATAACAAACTGCATAGGAGAGATGCTTACAGAACTCCGACAAACTAACCCAACACAAGAGGCCAAGGACATCATTCTAAAGCACACACAGATTTTATTCTCAACAATCCTTAATGGATAAAAGCAAAAGAAAACCCAACTCTCTACAGATCATCAGCTGGAATGCTAATGGACTACCTAACAAAGCAACAGAACTACAAGAATTCGCAACAGAGACCGAAGCAGACATCATCCTAGTAAATGAGACCACCTGCGCCCAAGTGACAAGACAAGAATCAACAACTACACCACATACCGCACAGACAGAACCTATGCAAGAGGAGGAGGTACAGCCATCTTCATTAAGAAGAGCATAAAACACAACGCAATAGCCAGACCTCAAACAGAACATATGGAAACAACAGGAATTGAAATACACATGGAGAACACAAGCAGTATCATGATATTTGCAGCCTACACCCTTCCAAATAAAAAACTCTTAGAAAGAGACCTAGAAAAAACACTGAACACAGGAAAAGCGGTAATCATAGCTGAAGACCTCAATGCCAAACATCCGACCTGGAACAGTAGAAACACCAATAACAATGGAAAAATACTCAACACATATGCCACCACAAGAAATATGGCAATAATAGGACCAACAGAACCCACGCACTATGGAGTTACCGGCCGTCCAGATGTCCTCGACATAGCTATACTACAAAATATACCATACAGCTACCAAATACAGTCAGTAAACGAGCTAAGTTCAGACCATAACCCCATAATTCTACAGCTGGGCACCATACAAGACCCAACAAAAGACAGCACAACCACAGTAAACTGGAACCAACTGCCCTTCAAGAAAATCTTGGCCCAATACCCCACATAACAAACACAGAAGAGATGGAAAGTGCAGTGACAACATTTGAAAAACAAATAGCGACAGCAATATCCTCTGTAACAATCACAACCATAAGGTCATCCCCAAATAAACTCCCAGATGAAATCAAACAACTCATCAAAGAAAAGAACAGACTGAGAAGACGATACCAGAAGACCATGGACCCCACAGACAAGCAAGCAATGAACAAAGCAACAAACGAAGTCAGATACGCGCTTAAAGACCATCGCAACCAACAATGGAACAACAAAATAGAACAACTAAACACAGACGGCCAACACATATGGAAAATCATGAAGTCACTTCGATGCAAGCACAGCACATGCCCCCCAATCAAAGGTGAGAACAAGATAGCATACACAGAAGAAGAAAAAGCAGAAGCCTTCGCAGACAGCTTGGAAAGACAATGCAGACCTAAACTTCATCCAGAAAATCCATAAACAAGTACGCAACATAACCAGGAACACCAAACCTATCCAGAATCTAGAACCCACGTCACCAAAAGAAATATATCAGGTCATCAAAAAACTAAAAACCAAGAAATCCCCAGGTCCTGATGAGATCCCGAATATAGCACTTAAACTACTCCCCCGCAAGGGCATCATGCACCTAGTAGCCATCACCAACGCCATGTTACGACTAAAACATTACCCAGAACGCTGGAAACTAGCAGACGTATTTCTCATCCCTAAACCAGGAAAGGACAAACAATTCCCACAAAACTACAGGCCCATCAGCTTACTATCTTGCATAGGCAAAATAGCAGAACACATAATACTTGTAAGAATCCAAGAAGCAGCAGAAAACAACAACATAATACCTGATGAACAATTCGGCTTCAGAAAAGAACACTCAACAACCCATCAAGTCTACAGAGTCATAGAACATATCACTCAAGGATACGAATGGCACCAACACTCAGGAGCAATCTTCTTAGACATAGCTAGCCCAGGCGTTTGACAAGATCTGGCATTACGGGCTACTATATAAACTACATAAGGCCGGAATCCCAACACCTCTAGTCCTACTCCTCAAGTCTTTCTTAAGTAACAGAAAATTTAGAATTAAAATAGAAGGAATCAGATCCACCGAAAGAAAAATAACGGCCGGTGTCCCCCAAGGATCCCTACTCTCTCCTCTACTCTTCTCCATATACATGGCAGACATCCCCAACTAATCACCAACCATCACTGCACTCTATGCCGATGACACAGTCATCATAGCCAGATCCCTCAGACCAAAACTCTCAACCAAGAAACTTCAAATCGCAGCCAACACCCTAGAAAGCTGGTACAGCAAATGGCGAATAGTCATTAATCCAACAAAAAGCACTGCAGTATTATTCAGCAGAAGAAAAACACAACCTGAAGACAACATTCAAATGTTTGGAAAAATAATCCCCTGGCAGAAATCAGCAAAATATCTAGGAGTACACCTGGACATGAAATTAAATTTAAAGACGCACACCGACTACGTCGTCACAAAGGTCAACCAGACCATTTCACAGCTGTACCCACTCTTAAACAGGAAAAGCTTCCTAAACCAAAATAACAAAATCCTCATATACAAGACGGTAATAAGACCCCAATTAATCTACGCCTCACCAGCCTGGGGACACACGACAGAAAGAAACATTAAAAAAATGCAAACAATTCAGAACAAGTGTCTCAGGATGGCACTAAACGCACCCTGGTTTGTCAGAAACGCTCAACTTCATCGCGATACTAATCTGCCAAGCATCAAGACACTCATGAAAACCGTCGCAGAAAAATTCTTCACAATAACAAAAAACCACAGAAACCAATTATTAAGACAAGCATCAAACTACAGCCCAACAGACCACTTCAAACACAGAAGACCAAAAGACATCTTAAAATGAAAACCTCTAGAAAAGCTCACCAAGAGCGGGCATAGTACCCACCCAACTTCCACAAGTAAAATAGAGATAAAGGGATAAAGAGCCAAGGGCTCACTCCATCTACCATAGAAGTTAACAGTGTTAGTATCGCTTCTCTGCCTTTTGGCTAGGAGCAAAGAACGTAAACAAAGAGCTCCAGCTAACGAGCCAATCACAGTAGCCGTTGACCGACGCTTGACTTCGCTACGTTGGCCTCAAGGTTAACGGATTTCTAAGCGCCGAGAGACGGTGAAAGCAAACCCCAGACCGGGGCAAAATTAAAACACTTGGCGGTGGGATCAGGTTTAGGCCCTCCCTCCCCAGTAAAATGACGAATGCAAGGGACTTAACCGTAAGGTTTACCCTTAACCGTTCCTATGAACCAACTGATTTGGCAGACGCCATTATTGAAGTCATTCATCTTGACGAAATTAATAACATAAATTGTTGGGATTACTTAAAATGGCTCCTGCTTGACGGGAAGCGTTTTCATCCAGCTAAACTGGAAAAGAATGGTCTGAAATACGTATATCTTAAAAAATTACCTGCGGGAATAACAGAGATAGCGAAGAGACTCTGAAGACTGCAATACCTATGTCCTTACCAGCACCCACCCAGATAAAGGTAAGCTTTAAGATTTTTACGAAAGTTCCATGCGAATTTACCATCGTTTTTGAACCCCTACACACACACACACTAGAAATGGACAACGTTAAAGATTTTCTTCAACACATAAACAGAGACGAAGCCTTAGAACTATTTAAGGTACTCCTTCAAAAGTTCGAAACAGAATGGCCAGGCTACCTTAAACTGTATACACAGGCAGAGGAACCCGAAGAGGAAGAGGACGATATCACAGAACAAAACATTACCCTCCCCACACCCGAGGACAACAGACAGACAGAACCAAGAGCAGATGAACACACAAACAAAAGGCGAAGGACCGCGGACGAACCCACGGAAGAAAATGCGCCCACACAAGCAGTATCGGGAAATAAAGAAAAAGGTACCCCCGGTAATTCTCCGAGACAAACATAAGTGGACCTCAGTCTCGAAATCGCTCAGAGAACAGAACATCAACTACTCCTGGGCCAGAAACACAGACGAAGGGGTAAAGATACAACCTGAATCAGTCCCAGACTACCGCATGATTACAAAAATGCTGGACAACTCCAGGCTGCCTTTTCACACATTTGCACTGGCCAGTGAAAAGAACCTTGAAGTGGTGCTCAGGGGGGTTGCCGAGGGAATCACGACCGACGAGGTCAATGCCGATCTCATCAACCAAGGCCTGACCCCAGTTAAAGTGAGCAGAATGCTAAGATCGGATAAAAAACCTATGCCACTAGTTCTGGTAGAGATATCAAACACGCAAAAAAGAATATACGAATTAAAAAATATATGTGGGCTCAAAATCACAACTGAGCCACTAAGAAAGAAGGCATCGGCAGGACAATGCCACAGATGCCAAACGTTTGGGCATGCCCAAAGGCTCTGCAAAGCACCCTACAGATGCCTAAAATGCGGCAAAGAAAATCCGACTAGCACCTGCACCAAGCCAAAAAACAACACCGGCATGCTGTGCTAACTGTGGAGGACCTCACCCTGCCAATTACAAGGGGTGCATGTCCCACCCAAGAAATCGTGGGATAACAAAAACTAGCCTCAGACCGCCTCACGGTAACAACTCCACTACCAAGCAGGCAACTCACCCCTCGTCTCAGTTCACACCAACAACACAGCCAACCAACATGACAAAAACGTATGTTGAGGCTGCACGACCTAAGAACCCCACATCCTATGAACAGCGAGGTTCCAACTTGGAAAAAAATCTTAACTGCCTCGCTTGCCACCATGCTGCAAGAATTTAGCATGACAAGCCCCTCACCTTCCACCAGAAAGAGATTCCTACAAGGAACACAAACCATCCTAACAGCCCTTTGTCATGAATAGAAAACACAAACCAAACTCACTAAAGATTGTAGCTTGGAATGCAAATGGAATAACAAATAAAATCCTGGAACTCCAAGAATTTGCATCCAGATACAAACCTGACATCATTCTAGTCAACGAAACACACCTCAGACCAGCAAATAACCCAAGACTCCGAGGCTTTATCATGTACAGAAAGGATCGACTTGGTGCAAGAGGAGGCGGCACTGCTGTCTACATAAAAAGCTACTTAAACGATAACTCAGTAACTGACCTCCTAACTATGAACCTAGAGGTGACCGGATTGGGAGGTACACACCAGCAACGCAGGCAGTCTGAAGATTTACGCAGCGTACAACCCACCTGGAATCCCACTACTGATATCTGACTTAGACTCTATCCTCGGATCCAAAGACTCCATAATCCTAGCAGGAGATCTCAACTCCAAGCATACAGCCTGGTTTAGCTCATCCTTTAACACCAAAGGACACATTTTATACAACTATGCAATGCACAACTCTGCCATTGTGGTTGGACCTACTGAGCCCACTCACCACAGCCCAACAGGAAGATCAGATGTTTTGGACATCGTAATACTTAAAAACATCCCATACCAATACCAACTAGAAACAATAGAACTTTCATCAGACCACAACCCCATTCAGCTCAGGCTAGGCAATCAAGAACAGTTCTCACCCCAGCACTCCTTTATAGCTTGGAACAAACTCGCAAAAACTCTAACAGAATACATTGGTCCACCACCCATCATACAGAAAAAAGAAGAGATAGATATAGCCATAATCAATCTAACAAGCAAATGCAGAAAGCAATACCCTCAGTAAAGCAAACCACTCCACCAACAGGATCCCAGAAGAAATCATGGACCTGATTAGAACCAAGAACAAAGCAAGAAAGATATCACAACACTAGAGCACCACAGGACAAAACAACACTAAACAAACTCAACAGAAAAGTCAGAGAAGCTCTACAAAACCACCGAAATCAAGAATGGGAAACCAAACTAACCACACTCAACCCAGAAGATCACTCCATATGGAAATTCTTAAAAATCCTACGCACCCTTACCTCCTATACAAACCAAACAAGGAATAGTACACACAGACAAAGAAAAGGCAGAAGTCCTCATAGACAACCTGGAGGAGCAGTGCAGCCCATCGTACAAAAGTCTTAACATTAATCTCATCTATAAAGTTCATCGCCATGTCAGGAAAGCATTAAATCTCACTGATACCTCAGAACCCATCTCCCCCACTACCCCAGGGAAAATAACCAAAATCATAGCACAACTGAGCAACAAAAAGGCTCCAGGCCCTGATGGCATCGCCAACAGAACACTAAAGTTGCTTCCAAGAAAAGCAATAATACATATTGTTAATATAACAAACGCGATCATCAGATTTCAGCACTTCCCGACAACCTGGAAAACAGCAGATATCATACCTATAAAAAAGGCAGGTAAGAATCCTCAACTTCCAGAAAGCTACAGACCCATTAGCCTCTTATCAAGTCTTGGAAAAGTCACTGAAAAGGTTATACTCACAAGGCTACAAGCAATCACTGACAAGTTCGGAATCATCCCAAACGAGCAATTCGGATTCCGCAGAGAACACTCCACAGCACAATAAATACACCGTCTGGTAGAATACATAGCAGGAGGCTTTAACTGGAATCTCCAGACGGCTGTAGTCTTCATCGACATAGCGAAGGCCTTTGATAAGGTATGGCATCAGGGACTTCTCTACAAACTTATACAATTTAACTTCCCAATAAAACTAGTCAAACTAATTAAAGCATACCTAAGTGACAGACACATGCAAATCAAACTAAATGGAACAGTGTCATCCAAACGCAAGATCCGTGGAGGCGTGCCACAGGGTTCCCTCTTAGCACCTCTACTGTACTCGATCTATACAGCTGATATCCCCTCAAACCCGAGAAATATCATTACAGCATTATATGCGGATGACACCGCGATACTTTCAAGATCTCGCAGCCCTCAGCTAGCAATTAGAAGGCTGCAAGGCAGCATCAACACACTACAGATTGGAGGATCCAGGTAAACCCCCTGAAAAGTTCTGCTGTGCTGATCTCCAGAAGAAAAGTCACCAGCAAGGATGACATCCAGCTCCACGGACTCAAGATCCCATGGGTAACAGAAGCAACGTATCTTGGTGTGAAACTGAATAGCAAACTGCTATTTAGTAATCACATCAAACTAACAGGAGTGAAGACATCCAGAGTAATTGCACAACTCTACCCCCTGATCAACCAAAAGCAAACTAATGTAAGAAACAAGCTAATGCTGTACAAAACTGTAATTCGCCCAGTTATCACCTACGCCTCTCCAGCATGGAGTCATACCTCAGAAACCAACATACAAAAATTACAAAGAATCCAGAACAAGTGCCTAAGAATGATCCTAGATGCCCCATGGTCCATAAGAAACTCCCAGATCCACCGAGAAGTAAATATCCCTTACATCCGCTCGCATCTCCACGACTTAGCTGAGAAATTCTTTTCCAAGGCAACCCTGCACTCAAATCCACTGATCAAACAAGCCAACAACTAAAGTGAAGCAATACACTGCAAATACAGAAGACCAAAATCTATTCTACTACACACCGAACATCACTAACTTCAGACCCCAATAGGGCGAGCAGGTAGCTCAATAATACCTCATTCACAGTATCACTTACAGAGATAAAGGGGAAAAAGAAAAGCATTTTTGCTTCACCCATCCAGCCAGTAACGTTATGCGGGAATAACGGACGAGACGCTAAAAGAAAAGTTCAAGCAGTACGGCGACGTAGAAAAAGTATGCAGATCCCACCTAAAATAATACCCAACCATCGAACAGGGGGATAGAATTTACCTCAAAATTCTGATGAAGAAAACTATCCCTAATTTTATTAATATCAACGGGTACAGTGTCATGACCAATTACGCAGGTATGACGAGGTTGTGCAGTCGTTGCCGTCTCGACGGCAAAGGATTGCCCAAAGAATAGGTGTGGCAATTGCGCCACTATTGGACACTCCCAACTCACGTGCACTAAACCATGCAGTTTATGCAAAAAAGAACATAGGAGATTCCAGTGCACGTTAGGTAATGTTACCTCTTCGCCAGAAGATTTCCCCCTCCTCCCCAGTAAAGTTCTTCCTGCTACAGAGCCATCTACAGTGACTGCGGAAACTTCACCCTCTACGCCAGCAGTGATAGAAACTACCGAAGGTACGGCCAACTCAGTTGAGGCCGAGTGCACAACGCCACCTGATGAACACCTCTCTGTCTGCACTAATGTAACATCCACAGATAAAGTAGAAAACATTCATCCCCCTACAGTAGCTACAGAACTTGACGTCGAAACCTCCAGTCACTACTCCTCAATGAATTGGCTCTCCGAAGGCGAGGACTCCTCGCACGATGAGGGAATGAGCAGTAACAGTAGCAACCCACCCACAATGAACGTCACAACCACGGCAAAACGAGCAGGGAGCCACACAGAAGGTGAGGCCAAGAAACCCAAACAGCAAGTAACAACAGAAGAATCAGAATCAGACGGTTCAGAGTTTGAAGACACCGAGATGATAGGCCTTTGTGCAACAAACTATTTACTTAGTTACCATCAAAAGTCAGCCCCGAAGGTGCTGGAAAGTTACCGACAACATCTTATACCAGGTAAGCCGGCCCGCTTCTTCAACACTAAGCCAAACGTCCTAGGGTTCGACTGGGGTCCCTTCTATATAAAAGATGTATCTACATTCTCAGCCGCTCACGCGGAATCCATGACCTTCCTAAGTGATGAGATAAGAGGAACAATCCAACATACCCTTTTAGAGTTACTTAAAAACAAGAGGGAGATAATCTCAGCAGTCTCCCAAAAAAACTGGCGTAAGTTAAAACTACAAGACGCCCAGCAGGCCCAGGGAAAACATTAACAGGAAGAAACACCCTGCACGTGACCCGACCAACAGGTCGTAGTATTTTCGGAACGTATTTTAAAACCTAAAATTAACTTAACAAGTATATAAATCGTGCCAAGGAAGTAAAAATGGAGGCACTATAATAATTCCCATTGCTAGGACATTTAGTTGGTACACTGTCACCTAGAGGGGAGGTTTCCACCCCTCTGAAAACAGAGTTAGGAAATTATTAGGATCATCAGAGTATAGACTCTGCATCGTAAAGTACCCTCCAAAGTCGGGCTTTAGCCCGCAAACAGAAATGATGACGGGTAACACCGTGTACACTTCAAAAGTGATCGGTACTCGACTGATCTGTTAGTATCGCTTCTCGCAGGACGCAGGACATTTATGGCGCAGAGGGTGAAGCTTTACGCTTTTTGTATTCCCTGTTGTCTGTTTCGGAAGCAGTGATGGGAGAAGTTTAGGTGAGCTATTTTAGCTCGCCCTGAGGGGGTAGAGGTGGTTAAGTGTCATCGTTGGGTGTTAGGATGGCTTTAGGTCTCTTGTGTTTCCAGTGGTCTTTGCTATCATAGTTTCCAGATTGCTGGATTAATTGGTTTGGATGGTTGGACACCGTCTTGAAGTATTTTTCTCCGAGGGAGCGTAGTAGTGAGGAGATGTGGGGGATATTTATGTCCTGGTGGATCTGGTTGTTCCTGATAAACCATGGGGCATCCAAGATCATCCGTAGGCACCTGTTTTGTAGTCTTTGTAGCTTGAGAATGTTTGTCTTGGAGGTATGGCTCCAGGCTGGGGAGGCATATGTAATTGCAGGCCAGATCACTGTCTCATAGAGTAGAATTTTGTTTCTTGTGTTTAGTTTGCTGTGTCTATTGATCAAGGGGTACAGCTGGGCAATGACTTTTGATGTGGCTGTTGAAGCATAATCTTTTGTCGAGGAGTATTCCAAGATATTTAGTTTGTTTTCCAGGGAATGTTTGCATTGAACAGGGTGACGTCTCCTTTGGGGGTTGCTCGCCTTCTTGTGAAGAGTATACTTGTACTTTTCTGGGGGTTTACTTGTAGTCGCCAGTCTACAAACCATTTTTCTAGATTTTGGACGGTGTCTTGTAGTTTTTTGGTTACGAGGTGAGGTTGGCGGGATCTGGCTAGTATTGCCGTGTCATCTGCGTAGAGAGCAATGGTGGATGCGAGAGGATTTTGAGGGATATCTGCCATGTAGATGTTGAACAGAATCGGGGCCAGCAGTGATCCATGAGGAACTCCGGCAAGGATTTGTCGTTGAGTTGAGACTGTATCACTTATTTTAACTTGCATCTTTCTGTTTGTGAGGTATGACTTGATGAGGCATATCATGTTCAGTGGGATGTTTGAGATGATAAGTTTGTAAAGCAGACACTGGTGCCAGATCTTGTCGAAGGCCTTTGAGATGTCTAGGAAGACGGCTCCAGTGTGCTGATTCCAATTGAATCCTGTGGTAATGTGTTCTACCAGCCTGTGGATCTGTTGGGTGGTGCTATGGTTTTGACGGAAGCCAAATTGTTCTTGTTGAATAATGTTTAATTTGTTGACATGGTCTTGGAGTGTGATGAGGATAATCTTCTCTGCTATTTTGCCTAGATTGGATAGCTGGCTGATGGGGCGATAATTTTCTGGAGGTGTGGGTGTTTACCTGGCTTGTGTATTGGGATGATGTCAGCTATTTTCCATGACTGGGGAAAGTGCTGAAATTTTAGGATGGAGTTGATGATGTTTACCAGATGTACTATGGCTTTGCGTGGTAGTGCCTTGATGACTTTGTTTGTGATGCCATCGGGTCCTGGGGCTTTTTTGTTCTTGAGGTGGTGGATGATGCTGTTATTTCTGTGGGTGAAGTAGGCGTGATAGGGCTTGGATTGCTGTCTGGATGATTTATTGTAAGTCTGACCTTACGATGGATCTTGTAAATGTGGCTGATGTTTAGGTTCTCGTATACAGGGCTGCATTGTTTTTCTAGGTTTTTTGCTATGGCTTCTGCTTTGTCAGCATCTGAGTGCACTAGGTGTTGTTCCGCTTGAAGGGGGGGAGGGATTTGCGCTTGTTCCTGAGGCTATTTAGGAATTTCCAGATGGAATGATCAGCTGTAGAGATGGATTGGATTCCCATTGTAGATTTCTGTGGTTTTGGAGAGCTTCTCGGACTGATTTGTTAAGTTTGTTGAGGAGTGTTTTATCTTGGGGAGCACGTGTGTTTTGGTATCTTTTCCGTTGTTTATTTTTTTCCCTTATCAAGTTCATGATTTCTTCTGGCAGGCGATGTTGTTTGTGCGTGGTCGTGGTTACTGTCGCTGCTGTTATGGCTTTCTTAATTTGGTTGGTGAGGTTTTTTATTGCCCTGTCTATTTCGTCCTTGGATTTAATGCAGGGAACTGGGCCAATATGTTCTGGTAGCACTTTCCTAAGTTTTTCCCAGACTATGGAGGATTGTTGGGGAGGTGGTTGGTCTGTGTTTCCTAGGTGAAGTAGAATTGGGTTGTGATCTGATGATAATTCGTTCAGTGCTTGAAGGCTGTACTGGTATTTGATGTTGTGTAGGACAGCAATGTCTAGGATGTCAGCTGTGCCAGTTGGGCTGTGGTGAGTTGGTTCGGTGGGTCCTGTTACGACGGCGTTATTTAGCCCTGTGTAGCTGAATAGGATTCGGCAGTATCGCTTCTCAGCCTTTCGGCTGAGATTAAACGAGTGTCAAGGTCAAAGAAGAGTGCGCAAGTCAGGCACTACCTAAAGGTTCAATTAGTAAGCGGACGGTCGATTGACATCGACGGCGGGTAACGTAGCGGCTTCCGATGTCGAATCGCGCGTCAGCGGAAAGCGTAAACCCCGGACCGGGGCAATGTAAAACACGTTCGAGGGAAAAGGATGCGGTAGGCCGCCATCGCAAATGGCAAATCAACGTTTAGTACGGGATTTAACCGTTAGGTTTTCCCTTAAAAGAAGCGTTAGTCCGGTGGACATCGCTGACGCCATAGTTAAAAGAATCGGCGAAGAAGAAGTCTCGAATATCAACTGTTGGGACCAGTGTAAAGGCCTCTATGAGGTCACCGTTAAATCTGAAAAGTCAAGAGACCTATTAATGGAGGAGGGAGTAATGCTAGGCGAGGAACGCCACCTTGCCACTACAGTGAGCGGCAGTTCCATAAAAATAGTTTCCCTAACAACAAAGACCTGCCTGCTGAAGTTAATGATGAAACAATTAGACAAGTTTTCCAAAGTTATGGTAACATCCTGAACATAACTAGACCGACATTTCAACGTTACCCTGGAATTAAACAGGGCGAAAAAGTCACCATCAAGATACAAATGACTAAACAAATCCCTAACTTTATTAATATCCAAGGGTATGTATTTGTCACCAATTATCAAGGTATAGTGAGATGTTGCCACAGGTGTCAAGGAACTGACCATATTGCTACACTCTCAACCATCGTGCTCAGCGGCGTGTAAAAAATGCGGAGAAAAGACCCACAGGCTCTTCCAGTGCCCCAAAACACGGGTCATGACAGTATCCCCGAAGACTTTCCACCTCTCCCCAGTAAAGTTCCTCCTACAATAGCAACACCTACAGAACCCATCAGTGCTACATCTCTTCCAGTAGAAACCACGTCACCTAAAGTTCCCCCACCTCCCTCCAACAAAGACCTACCTAAAACAGCGTCTCCCATAGACATTATAGAAAATAAGGAACATCCAATAGTGGCAGCCAGCGAACCACAAGGTAAAATGGCGACGTCCGCTTCAAGCATCTCTTCTATAAAGTGGTATGAGAGTGAAAACTCCGATAATGGGGAAAATATGGAGATAGTGAACAAGGAAATTACACCTATAAACAGCAAGGAGGAAATACAAGTTATTGAAAAACTGCCTAGAGAAGAGGGAACAACAGCAATAGAAGCCCAACAAACAACCACAGGAAAACGCCCTGGTAGTTTAAGTTTAAAACAGAACACTGAGAAGAAAACAAAGCAGAATAGGCCTCCCATAACTGCAGACCATCCCATAACGGTCACAGTGAACTTTGACAGTATTAATGACCAAGAAGTGTTAGAGAGTATCCAAAAAGCAGCCGAAGTTAGGGGTCTCCCAACTTTCTATTTCCACGAGAGCGGCATTGGCCTCAAATGGGGTGGGATGAACATTATGAACATCAACTACTTCAGACCCAAAAACCTTCAGGACTTGAAATGGTTCAACGAGAAAAGTAGAATGCTAATACATGGTGCAATAATGACATTGTACCAGGACTACAAAGAAAACTTGTAAACAAGGAAGAAACACCCTGCGTTTTTGAGTTTGGCCGAGGACCAGTCGGGTCGCTACTTGTTGTGCCAAATTCTAACTCTAACCGTAATGTTAACCTTAACTGTTAAAAAGTAAAATACTGAAGCCAAGGAAGTAATTACAGAGGCTTACGTATACTTAGTGATTCTTATAGGAACCATACTAGCTGGCCAACTGCGACCTAGAGGTAAGGTTTCTACTTCCCTCTAAAAGCAGCGTCAGGAAAATTATTAGGACTTAAGTTTACCCTCCAAAGTCGGGCTTTTTAGCCCGCAAACAGAAATGATGACGGGTAACACCGTGTTACTTTAAAGTGATCGGTACTCGACTGATCTATTAGTTGACGCTTCTCGGCCTTTTGGCTAAGACCTAATAGAGAGCTCCTGACTACAGGCAAAACGTAGTATCTGTTCTTTTTGGAATAGATTCAACTTCGGCCGCCCGGCTAACCCAGATAGTAGTATCTGTTTTATCGGTTTAATATCTAACTGAGGCACGGATATTAATCTGATACGGTAGATACAGAGCAGTACCCGTGTTTCTTAAAACGGTACTACTAGAGTCCTACAGGACCGAGAAACCCCGGACTGGGGCAAAAACAAACACTGTTTTCTTTCAGAGGTGCATGCTGGAATCACATAGCACCGGCTCCATCCCAGCTCTAAATTAGGCTGAGGACGAGTGAGGACACTGCACTCCTCCCCTCTCCCAACACTACGCGTTTTTCCCCCAGTACCCGGATCAGGTTTTTCGTTCCCCCCGGATGGCTCCTCCTACCTTTAGCCGGCCGAACACCCTGCAAATTCAGGTGCCTGGTGAAGAAGAGTAGACGAGAGATCTAAGAGAAATAATAAAATTTATAGACAATGATAAGGAAATCACCTGGATTACCCATTTCCCAGATAACAGGTTCCAGGTCACAGTGAGCCCAAAGGCGAGAGATTTATTAATTGAGGGATTTCCCTATAAAAATAAAATCGTCGTGCCTGACACAATCGGACTCCCTCGGAAGATTATTCGAATCCAACGAGTTCCCATAGAACTAGAGGACAGTTGGATTAAGGAGAGTCTAACTAAATATGGCCGGGAAATTAGCTTACGGCGAAAATACCATGAAGAATTTCCACACATTCAGAATGGAAATATGACAATTTCCATATTAATGGAGAAACCAGTCCCTAATATCTTAACAGTAGCGGGCTGGAAACTCCTAATGAACTATGCTGGGGTAGTGCGTCAGTGCACTAGGTGTAAGTCTGCAGACTATCTAAGCGCAGACTGCCCATCCAGAAAAAATGACAAACCAGCAGAGACAAAGTGAAGGAACCAGAAAATATAGAGGGCACTAACACTTTAGTGGAAACCCTAGAACCAGACAGAGACAAGGAGGCACGACGCTCAGCATCTACTGAAGAAATACCAGCAGAAAAACAAAAGGAAACAGAGAATATAGAGGAAAAAGAACCCACTGAAGAACCACAACACTAGAGAGTTAAGAAGTGAAGATAAAAAAAAGGAGAAATCTACTTATTCTCAAGCTTTAGTTGGAGAAAACTCCCTAACTAAAGAAGAACTTAAGAGTATTTGTGACGATGACAGAACCGCCACTGTTGAGATAGGAGAGGAAATGCTCAGAAGGTTCCATGGGAAGAAAAAAGCTGCCCAAAAAAAATCAGGAAAACCTTTGAAACCAAGGAAGAGCCTTTCTTCTTCTATAACGAAAGGAAAAGCAACAGAACGGTGGGTTTGTCATGGGGAGGAGTCATCTTCCGAGATGTCTATAAAATAGAGCCTAGGGATTTTGAAGGGTTTATGAACATGCTTCCTGAGGACGCGATGGCAGCTTATGATGCCGTCTACTCCTTTATAAGAGAAGACACTGTAAAGTTGATCCCAACGGATTAAGTGGAGTCTCTTATAAAAGCGGAAGCATAATAATAGCTAACGTTACTTTTCAGGCAAGTTAGAGTATGGAAAACTTAGAGCAGGACCCTACATCACAGCAGGAAAGACCAACTTCAGGTGGCCACCAAAAGTGGTCTCTGAGATGCAAGAACTGCGAAAAGTTGCCAAGTGCTCTCAAATACCTCTCCCAATTTTATGTTAATCTTTAAATACCTCCATACTTTAGCTATCTCTTTATATAAAATTTTTAAAAAAATTTTTATTTTTATAAAAAAATATAGAAAAAATTTATATAAAAAAAATATATTTTAATTTCATATTTAATTTTATATTTATACTTATACTTATATTTAACATTTTATATTTATATTTAATATATTAATTTTCCTTTCCACTAACCTTACGCAGAAGTAACTGCCTACTACAACTAGGAGGTATAAATAACTAATAGTTTAAGTTAAGTTTCCTTTTTAGATACTAACCTCCTGTCTCACCAAGCCGTCCCAAGACTAACTCTAACAACTTTTGGGACGACGAGGTGAACAGAACCCAGGGAAGGGACTGGCACCTTCGCTGGGAAGAACCTAAACCAGAGTATATTTAAACAGTATAAAATAGAAACCCACCCAGCACACCCACTTCAAGCCCAGGTGTTTATGTTTTCATCTGTCCTATCAATCTTTTTCTTCAGACCATAAGTTTCAAAAGGATTCCCAAGCCTGCAAAGTCTATAGACCCTCTCGACTCAAACAGTGGCCAGAGAGGGCAAAGACGAAACAGGCAAATGGGAATTTAATAGATCCAAAATGGTAAGTCACAAAGGGTAATAGGGTACGGTTATAGAAGTGGAAGCTGAATCTTCGATAACTGTACTCTAAAAATGAGTACGTCTTCCGTGTTCCTTGGTGAAGATTTGCCCTGGGCATGGAAGATGTCTAACAACAGTTAGAACAGAAAATGGTACTCAAACATAATCTGTTAGTTGACGCTTGACATCAGTAAGGGTCTCGTCAGGAACCTTGATATCTAAGCGTCGAGCACAGATCTACAGCAAACCCCGGACCGGGGCAAGATAAAACACTTGGGTAGGGAATAGGGCTAGGCTCCCCCCCTCTCCACTAGTATAATGTCTACACAGTTGACGGCGAGGGATTTGACCGTCAGGTTTACCCTCAAAAAGCCAGTACAACCTGAAGAATTAGCGGAAGCGATCATCAAAGTGATTGACTTGGCCCATATAAAAAAACATCAACTGTTGGGACTTTCAAAAGGGACTTAATGAGGTCACCTTCAAGTACCACCTGACTAAAGACCAACTAATAAAAGAAGGAATAGACATCGAAGGTGAACATTTCTTCCCCGTTTCCGTCGACAATGGTGGCCTGAAGTATGTATACTTAAAAAAATTGCCGGCCGAGGTTACGGACGAGACAATTAAAGCCACGTTCCAACAATTCGGAACTGTTCAAGCTGTATGCAGAGCCACAGTGAAAAACTTCCCCTCCATTGAGCAAGGGGACAAAATCCATGTAAAAATAGCAATGAAGAAAGTTATTCCCAATTTCCTAATCATCCAAGGATATACAGTAATGGCGAACTATGCAGGCATGACCCGTCTTTGTAGTCGGTGCCGTCTTGGCGGCCACACGGCTAGGAACTGCCCCAAGAATAAATGCGGGAATTGTGGCACCATTGGCCTCTCACAACCAACATGTACAGAACCTTGCAGTCAGTGCGGGGGAAAAAGGGCACATCAGATACCAGTGCACAAAAGATACCCTAAAAGTATCACCAGAAGAATTCCCTCCCCACCAGTCCTCCACACCAAAGAGGTAACTCCTACAGAAACCTCACACCCAACAGATCAAAGTTCACAAGCAGTAACGTCAGCAAACACCCAGGACCTTTCATCAATAACATGGCTTTCGGATAACGAAGACTCACAGAGTAGAGGCGAACCAACCTCCGACAACACGACGGAAGTAAAACCAAAGAAAACTACGAAGAAACCAGGCAGCATAAAACAAGGGGCAGGAAAGAAGATGAGACAAGATGAGGCCACGACCTCCGAGGAATCCGAAGAGGAAGTCGGCCCAGAAGACACTGCCTTTCCCCTTACAGTAAACCGCTTCAGCGAAATCAAAAACGTAGTAGATATCAGAGGGCCACCCATCGTCAGCACCAGAGACCTAGAGATCATTAGCTTCAGATGGGGAGATATAACTTTCGAGAACGTTAAAAAAAGTAACCAAAAACAAACTAAAGATAATCCCAGAACTCACTGACGCAGGTGCAGCGGAGATCCTGAAAGCAATCAATGTCCTAACCAAACTGGACGACCAAGAACTACTGGAGAAACTCACTTTATCGCAAATCCAACGGGAGTAGGGAACTACTTCCACAACCCATAGGAAGAAACACCCTGCAAGCGTGGCTTGTCGATTCTCAGTCAAGCCCAACGTATAATTTTAAACTCTAAATCCTAAATTCAAATTTAAATTTAACTTATGCCAATGACGTACATACCGAGGCTAGTATCAGGAAAATAATTCTTTAGGAATAAATAGCTGGTTCACTGCTACCTAGAGGGAAGTTTTCCACTTCCCTCTAAAGCAGCGTCAGGCAAATCTATAGGTTTAAAGTTTACCCTGCCAAAGTCGGGCTTTCTAGACCGCGACAGAAATGATGACGGGTAACACCGTGTACACTCTTAAAGTGATCGGTACTCGACTGATAATAACGTAACGCATAACGTTATTGGCTGGATGGGTGAAACAAAAATGCTTTTCTTTTTCCCCTTTATCTCTGTAAGTGATACCGTGATTGAGGTATTATTGAGCTACCTGCTCGCCCTATTGGGGCCTGAAGTTAGTGATGTTCGCTGTGTAGTAGAATAGATTTTGGTCTTCTGTATTTGCAGTGTATTGCTTCACTGTAGTTGTTGGCTTGTTTGATCAGTGGATTTGAGTGCAGGGTTTCCTTGGAAAAGAATTTCTCAGCTAAGTCGTGGAGATGCGAGCGGATGCAAGGGATGTTTGCTTCTCGGTGGATTTATAAAAATATAAAAAAGAGTGGGAAGTAAAATATTTGTGGCTGAAATCTTCTGATGGACAACATGCATATTTCACGTATTGCAAAACTAACGTGCTACCTAAACTTTATAACATATGTGTTCACGAAAAATCAAAGAAACACCGATATAAATCTCCCAGCACATCACAAACAACTCTAGATAAAGTTTATAAAATCGTCCATTAATGACCAGGAAAAACAAGCAGAAATAGAACTTAGCTTTGCAATAGCATGTCATTCCTCAATTCGTGCTGTAGATCATATAGCTTAAGTGGTTAAGAAACATTGCCAAATAGTGTTCTTGGTGGCATTAAACTGCACAGAACCAAATGTATTGCAATTATAGAAGATTTAATTCTGTGTCATTGAAAGACAACTGAAGCACGATTTACAAGGTATAAAGTATGTATTACTAGTAGATGAATCTACAGATATCGCAATACAAAAGCATTTGTGCATACTTCTGATTTTTTTTGCAATGAAACAAATAAAATTCACTCAGCTTTCTTGGGTCTTATACCTGCTGTAGAAACAACAGCGGAAGTTTTATTTAATAAAATTTCAGAAGTGTTAGCTTCATATAATCAAACTCTTAAGAACCGTGTTGGATTTGCTAGTGATGGTGCTGCTGCTATGGTTGGAAGTAACAATTCCCTGTGGACTAGGATTAGAAATGAAAATCCTAACTGTATTCAAATGAAGAAGTGCATTTGCCACTCTGGCAAATTGTATACAGCATGCATTTTCAAATGCTGCCATCCAATGTTGGATTCATTTTGACTGATGTTCCTTCGTGGTTTTCAAATAAGAGCAGATTTTAAGGCTCTTTTTCAAGTGATAAATTCAGCAGTTGAAGATGACCAGGAACGAGATGCACCCCTTCCATTTATGAAATTGTCCAAGACAAGGTGGTTAGTGAGAGGTAAAGTCTTCAATAATATACTGCTAAATTGGGAAGAATTAATTGCCTACTTCACCTGCTGTGAACAATCTGGAGGTCAGGATACAAGGTATAAGGCATGGTTGATAAAAGAGATGTTACAAGATAGGGTGAATTATTTTTACTTTGTATTTGCTACTCCCATTATTAAAGAGTTCGAAAGGCTTGATGTTTTGTGCCAGCAAACCTATGCTGATCCTTACGATCTTGCCAAAGAACTGCACACACACACAGAGAGAGATAGTCTTTATCGAAGGTTGTACAATGAAGATGGAACATGTAAAATAGTAGAAAATGTAGACTTTGGAATTAAATTTGATCAAGAAATTAGGACGCACTTCTAATATGGAACAAGAAAATAATAAAATAAAGTCTGTGAAATTTAGGTGCCAAGCCATGCTTCAAGAATCGTTGAAGCAAGTGAACAAGCTGCTCCCCGAGTCAGCTGATGTATTTAAAGGTCTGT